>NW_007578528.1:53389-55395 GCF_000690725.1 Stegastes partitus | reverse complement strand
AAATGTCAGAAAACGGTGGAAATGTTCAGTTTAGTGTCACAGAGGAGGAAAGAAACCAGAAAGAATTCACACTGAAGATGCTGTAAACACAGAATTTAGATGTTTCCTTATTAAAAACTCCTCAAACTAATAATTACTATTAAAAATAGATCATTAATTAGTGAATAATTAGAATACAAATATGACTTGTTTTCATTTGTTCTAAACAGAAACGACATTTAGTCTAAAAAACGACTCAAGTGGTGAATTAATGCCAAAATTATTCAAATGTTTAAACATTTTTCGTGACATTTTCATCTCTAGTAATTATTCCCATAGTCAGGTAATTAGTTGATTGTTTTTAAATGTCAGAACATGTTGAGAGTGACGAGTTTCTGACTGCTGCTTCAAAGAAATCAGGCTTTAAAGACTTTCTCACCAGTTTAGTCTTAAAGAGGTTTAAAGAAACCAGAAAATGTTCATATTTAAGAAGCTACTGAACGAGGACGAGTTGTTTGGTTGATAAAACGAAGAAATGTGATTAAAATACTGTAATAAATAGTAGGAAACACTAGTTATGAGGAACACAACTAATGATTAGATTACGTCAGAAAACCAGAATTTTTCTTGTTAAGTTGCTCAAACTATGAACGTGTGATTTACAACAGATGACATTCATTTAATATCTGACAGCAAAGTGAATAATTACATGAACATGACTTGTTCTCATGTATTATTATAAATAATATATATATATATAATCATATGATGTATATATATTATTAAAAAGGAAAGAGAAGGACAGTCAATCATTACATTTAGAAAGCTGGAAACAGAAACAACATTTAGTTCTAAAAATGACTTTTCATGACTACTAATTATCTTCATAGTTAATGTGTTGATTATGTCGTCTTGGTTTTTAAAATGTCAGAAAATGTTAAAAAACTTTACTAAAAACTTTTCATGAAGACGAGGAGCACCACGAATGATGTGGAACCTGTAAACATCCACATCTAAGGAGCTGAACACAGAATCAGAGGTTTTCTGTAAAATGATGAGACTGAATTGACTCAAACTGACCGTCTGATAGTTGATCAATTGATTATTGGTTACCTTCTCCTGGTACTGGCGCCGGGACGAGTCCAGGGACTGGATGAGGGCGGTGGCGTGGCCGATGAACATGGCGTAGCAGGTGGCGCCCACGATCATGCTGAGCATGGTGAGCCACACGTCGGTCATGCCCTCCGGAGCCTGGGCGCCGTAGCCGATGCACAGCATGTGGCTCATGGCCTTGAAGAGCGCGTACGAGTACTGGACGCCCCACGTGTCGTTCTGAGGACACACACCGGACCACACAGCTGGGCTCAGAACATCAGAACATCATGAGGAACCAGCACAGACGGTTAAAGGGACACAAAGCTGGAGACAGTAAACCTGACAGACCGTACCGTAGTTATTACTGCTGTTACTGTGTGGTGGATGTTTAAACCTTTATTTATGCTGTTGCTCATTTTATTCTCTTTTACTATTTATTGATGTACTTATTTACATCTTTGTTATATTGTTTTACTATTACTACTATTATTTTTATTGTCTATTTTTATTGTGTAGTTGATTTTTTAAATGTAATTTTATTTTCATTTTATTCTCTTTTACCATTTATTGATTTACTTATTTATTTATTTTTATTTTTTACTATCATTACTATTATTTTTATTGTCTATTTTTTATTGTGCAGTGGACATTTGAGCCTTTATTTATGTTATGGCTCATTTGATTCTCTTTTACTATTTATTTCTTTGCCTACTTACATATTTTATTTATTTATGATTACTGCTATTATTATTTTTATTGTGTAGTTGATGTTTTTAATTTTATTGTATTGTTCATTTCATGCTGCAGTGGTTAGCACTGTTGCCTCACAGCTAGAAGGTCGCCGGTTGGCGTCCCGGTGAGGACACCCGGGATCTTCCTGCGTGGAGTCTCCATGTTCTCCCCGTGCAGCGTGGGTTCTCTCCGGGTTCTCC
>NW_007578528.1:51924-53114 GCF_000690725.1 Stegastes partitus | reverse complement strand
TTTACTACTATTATTATTTTTATGACCTTACTGTGTTGTTGAGTTTGTTTTCCTTTATTTATTTTTATCATTCATATGATTCACTTTTCCCATTTATTGATTTACTTATTTATATGTTTATTTCCTAATATTAATAGAATTATTTTTCAGCCTCTTCTCTAAGCTCTCTACGTTCTGTTATTCCACTTGTTCTCTTCCTGTACTGACATGAGGCATTTTATTTATCTGCTGTTGTACTATTGATTCATGTTGTAAATCTTTTACCATGTTTTTGTTCTTTCTCCTTCTGTTTGGACCGACCGGCCTTCTGCTGCTCCTCCTCAGTATCCTCAGACTATTATTATTATTATTATTATTATTATTATTGTTAATAAATGCTTCTGGATGCTAATAAAACCGATCCGCCTCCACTTGCGTCCTTGGGTTTCTCTCCGGCTCTACCAGGATGTTAATGGTCCAGTGGATGCTGCTGAGACTTTCCCTGGGGAAAATCCCAGCAGCATCCGCCTGCTTAGCAACCGTCGCCCCGGCAACCAGTGAGCCATGACTCAGCTCTTCACACAGCTGCATCCACCACGAGGCGGGATCTCCGTCCCCAGGCCCCCCACACCTCCACCTGATCTCTGGCAGCCTTTTAATTAGAGGAGCCGCTCTGTGTTGTTACAGCGGCGCCGACCCGGCCGGACGTGTCGCTGCATGAGCCAATTAGCGGCGATAAGGAGCCTGTCGGATGTGATGAACGGCCGCTCTGTGCACACGCTGATAAGCAGGAGCAGCTCTGTGGAGGCGCTCTGGGAACAAACACCGAGCTCGCTGTGCAAACCGGACCTCAGCGGTTCGGACGGTCTGAACCGCCCAGACTCACCACCATCAGGTTCTTGGAGACCCAGCAGTCCGGAGGGAAGTCCTGCAGCATCGGGACCAGAAACTGGAGACACCCGTCCCAGTGGCACAGCAGCAGCATCATCCCAATCAGGTTCACGATCCTCACCATGGCACTGGCCAGGTCGTAGGTCATGTGGAAGATCTGGGAGGAGGGAGGAGGAGAGAGGAGGGAGGTGGAGGAAGGAGGTGGAGGAGGAGGGGGGAGGTGGAGGAGGAGGGAGGTGGACAGGAAGCAGCGTTTAACCCAGAACCGTCTTTACCAGGTGGAGGCAAGTCAAGGTTTCATTGCTGACTTCTATTCAAAG
>NW_007578528.1:45226-51524 GCF_000690725.1 Stegastes partitus | reverse complement strand
GTCTTTACCAGGTGGAGGCAAGTCAAGGTTTCATTGCTGACTTCTATTCAAAGTGTGTTCAGGACACATCAGGTCACATCAGTGAAGATGCTCCAGACTCCAAACGCAGCATCTCGTCTGGATGTAAAGTCACTGCTGCAAACATGGAGGAGCAACATGAGACAGAAACAGTTCAGCATCTGGAAACCAGTTGGACTTCATTATGACTGAACTGGTTTGTTTTGATTCGCTGCTGCTCTTTAAACCACTCGGACCTGCTGAGTCATCATCTGGACGGTTTTGTTTAAACTACTGGGACCGATTCTGTTTCTGGAAGTTACAGTTTGACCTGAAATAAGAAAAAAACAAAACGTTTCAGGGTGTTAAAGACGTTTTAAAGCAGCTCCAGTGTTGGACTGGATAATAAAACACAATCAGGACATCTGGAATTTCACATGTTTTACTTTTTATTTGAGCATTTCTGCCATATTTTTGGAATATATAAAAATATCAGTAAAATGACACAAACAAACTGCTGACTAATGCGTCAGCAGAACCGACTCTTGCACAGACATGTAAGATTTATTTTCTATTTAATCCATGAAACTGTTCAAGTTTTCGATGTGACGACGTTCCTAAAATTAGATGCAACGAGTTTAATTTAATTGATACCAAAATGTCTTTTTCAAAGACTTTTTACCAAATTTTTTGAAATAAATAAAAATATCAATAACTTTATAAAAACAGATTAATTTACACGTCCTGTGTAAAATAACAAGGATTTCTTGTTACTGCAAATACCAGAAAATTTTTCAAAAGATTTTGACATAAAACTGTTGCTGCCAGCTGATCACACCTTCATAAATATTTATGTTTTATACTTTAAATATGGTTGTCAGATCACATGCAGTTAGCTTCTGCTTTAACTTCATTCATCCAGATTTATGGTCAAACTGGAACCTCCAACTCTAAGCATCCACCTTTTACATATTTATTCAGTTTTAGAATTATGTTTTCAACTTTCCTTCAGAGTCTTTTACTGGATTGATTGTTTATTTTGCACAGATTTTACTCAGAAGGATTTGTTTCTGTCCTGCATCGTAGCATAATGACGATAAAGCTTCAGATTCTGCTGAAACAACATCTACAGGATGGATGCTCACCTCCTCCCACTGGTGGATGTACCGGATCAGCCTGGACAGTCGCAGCAGCCGCAGCAGACTCAGGATCTTGGTGAATCGAACTATCCGCAGCGCCCTGGCCGTCCTGTAGACCTCCGAGTCCAGACTGTCCACCATGAGGAAGATGTAGTCGACCGGGATGGACGACACGAAGTCCACCAGGAACCAGGTCTTCAGGTACTTCTGGCGGATCGCCCTGAGGGAGACGGAGGACCGGTCACACTCCCGGTTTGGCAGCCGGGCTTCGGGGAACCGAGCCCAGCGTTGGTCTGGCGTGAAGCAGCCTCATAAATATTCAGCGGTGGGACAAAGCTCCGCCGCCGGCTGCATGTCACCGTCTCCGTGTTGGAGCACAAAGCCGGCAGATGCCCAGAAGAGCACATTTAAATCTGTGGCATCGGGCCGGCGGTTCTGTCTTATAAAGCCAGTAAACACACAAATGTTCCTGCTGGCAGCCGTTGTGCTGCTGCTGCTGTTTAAATGTGGCGTCCCTCAGGGCTCCGTCTTAGAGCCTCTTTTATTTTCCACACAGCTGCTCCTTACTTACATTTTTATTTTTATTTTTTAAACAACATCTCATCACGTTTAGGCTGAACGAAGGCAGTTTTTAAAAAGTTATTTAAAATCTTGAGGGCTCGTTCGGGGCGCTGTTGTGGAAAAGTTTCACAGAAGATTTTGAAACTGGCTCATTGTGTTTTTACATTTCTGATATCAGCTTTATTTTGAAGGATGCCTGATCTGCTCTGTTGATCTACAGCTCGTCAGCATGACTGGCTTAAAGTGGAAGGTCGTTGTGCTCCAGAAGGAACGTGTGATGGATGCATGTTTCAGCCGAGCGGGCCGGGAGTTGGTCTGAGAAAGATCCGACTGATCTTGGTTGACAAACAGCGATGGAAGATAACTGTTAGGGATGTACAGCTGCAGTGAAACGCCCAAGTACTGAATTAAGGTAAAACAAGAAGTTCGTTTTCAACCTAAAACCAACATCTGAGTTCATGAAGCCACTTGGGTTTGCCTCATCCTGCTTTGGTTCTAAGAACTCTCAGACTGTGGCCGACTCTTTGGTTCTGATGCAGCATGAATCCATTCATATGAATACTTGTAGTTTTATCGGTGGTTTGAGGTGTTGTGGGTTTTGCCTTTTCTTTAATGGAAGGGTTTGAATACATCTGAGGACGGCTGCAGCACATTTCCTGTCGTAGCTCGCAGGCTAGCGCGGCTAAGTGGACTTTAAATGTGGGTTTGATCTAAAAAGATTTTTGATGAAAAGTGACGAGGAGCTTTGGACAAAGACACAGAACTGAACGTTTTCCTGCTTTAGTGTTTCTATATCTGGAACAGCTACTGATGAACTCGTTGGTTCACATTAAACACGTGACAGAGTTCATCTGCTTTATTATCTGAGCTGCAGCAGAAACAGATGTGAAGACCTCAACATGCTTCGGTCCAGCCAGCTTCATACACGATGCCCTTTAATGAACGCTGCTGTGGTTCTTCTACGTTCTTACATAGTTCTATCTCCTTCATAGTTCTGCCGACACGTGCTACATGACGGCTCATATGATCTCTACCTGGGTTTATATTCAGGTTCTTCAGGTTCTTGTCGCCTCCTTCACGCTTTTATACGGACACTGCATGTTTTTCACTCTCTGATTCTCTCTGAACCTTCTGCAGATAAACTTCTACGACACGTGACCTTGTTGGGTTTTCGTCTCAACATCTAGACTCGTTGGGTAAATGTACAGAACCGGACCACTGACCGCGGGTCCAGCAGGATCTCGGTGCTGTCCTCCTTCATGATGCCGGTCCTGAAGTTGAGAACCAGGTCGACCATGAAGAGCGTGTCGGAGACCACGTTGAAGATGATCCAGGACGGCGTGTTCTCGTCCCTGAAGAAGGTGATGCCCACCGGCAGGATGATGAGGTTCCCCATCATCAGCAGCAGCATCAGCAGGTCCCAGTAGAACCTGGACAGAACACAGAACCTCAGAGCTCCAGCAGGGAAACGTTCCCACAACATCAGAGAACGTCACCGACCAGTTCTAGTGAGGTTCAAGGAAAACATTCTCATCAAAAGCTCAAAGAACCTTTAAAGAACGTTCTCATTTCCAGTAATGTTCCCGTAAAGTTAATATAACGTTTTAACGTCAACATTCATGTTCTACGATGACAAAGATTCTCAAACCAACGTTCAAAAGCTGTTTTCCAGGCGGATCGAGGCCTCGGATGATTTTTATAAAACGTTCCTGTGATTTACTGACGGAGGTGAAACGTTCTCCCTGCAGCGTTCTGGAGACGTTCTGAAGATGTTGTTGAGGGAACAAATTACAGGATGACACCAAGAGATGCTCTCAATGCAACATCTGGCAAACGTTTTCCAGATGTTATCGAGGCCCCAGATGACAGAACGTTGTTTATAAAACGTTCCTGTAATGAGGCACGTTAACAAGAAGGTAGAACGTTCCATGAAATGTTCTGAGGACGTTCTGAGGATGTTGTTGAGGGAACACGTGATGGAATCTATAAAGAAGAACGTTTCCTGATGAAGGAAGAACGTTCTCGGTGCTGCGTTCAGCTTTAGAGCTCAGTGATGTTCTTAACAAACATCATAGAACGTCTTCAGTTATTCTGTCCCTTAAGAAGAACGTTCTGGGAACTAATGGAAAAACACATATCTGAACATTTGCAGAACATATTCAGAACATTTAAATAAACCTGTATGTGGGAAACCTGAAGAGTCTGAACTTGCAGGCTGCCTTCATGCCATGTTCTTGTTCTAAGTTGTGTTTGTTTCTACAGCTGGTCTACCTCCAGACCCATCAGCTGGTCTACTTCCAGACCCATCAGCTGGTCTACCTCCAGACCCATCAGCTGGTCTATCACACCTGAACCAGCTGAACCTCGTGACCAGACCCCAGAACGTTGCTCTCAGCTGTTTCCGCCTCGTTCTTTCTGCAGAACATTTTAGAATCAGCAGAAAGAAACTTGCTCAGTCGGTGTTTTAAGGAGACGTCTGGTTTCCTGACGTACGCTCGTATTTCTGGACATGAACGGCTGAAGCAGCGCCGAGGCTTCAACACCTGATGTTTCTGCTGCGACCATCAAAACGCCTGCATCAGCATCACTCACCTCATCCTGAGGAACAATTCATCCTGAGGAACAACTCATCCTGAGGAACAATTCATCCTGAGGAACAACTCATCCTGAGGAACAGCTCATCCTGAGGAACAACTCATCCTCAGCATTAAACCAGATAAATCTGGTCTGAGTGGAGCTGAAGTTTTTTCACTTGTACGTTTGACTTCTCTGTGTTCGGGACAGAAACCTGGAACATTTAAGGAGTTTTGTTGTGATTTATCGGCTCATTCCCACAAAGCTCAGAGGGACTCATCCAGACAATTCTGACCGACGCTGGGTCCTACACATCCCATAATGCACCTGGACCGCCTGATAAACGCCCTGAACCTTCAGACACATCAACCTCTCTGTCAGAAGTACAGAAACAGAGTCAGGATGTTAGAAAGCTCCAGAAAACTTTGGGACTTCTGCAGAAAACTAACCTTTACTTTTCCTTATGTGTGTTTCGTCCCACATCGTATTTAGATTCATCCTGAACTTTTATTGGAGCAGCAGGTTTGTTCTGGCTGGAAACAACATCAACAAGTGACTAAATATGAATCAGACACAACAACAGTAAACTCAAACTATTCCTGTGTTTTTTAAATTCCTCCTCAGAATGTCCATAATGATCAACTGTCTGACTGTGGGTTTCATTTCCAGGCAGAAGTAAGTTATTGGTAAAATAAATACCATAAGACTATAAATCCATCTTAATCCTGTTTCTGAATAACTCTGGGCTTTCCAGACGTGCCACAGCATTTTAAACGGGACGAAGATGCACTTTATCAAGCATCTGTGGCTATTTCAAGGGTATGAATAATTGTGGACATGGTATTCTCTGCAAATTAGAAAGAAGAAAAAGCTAAACTAACCTCCAGAACACCGTCTGGCTGGGCTCTGACTCCTATTTATGTCATTTCCAGGCAGAACTGAGACTGAAACTGACTGTTTGTGGCCACATTCAGCCTCATCGGGCTCATCAAGCTGCTGCTGGGTCTGAATAATCTGCTGCTACGAGCCTCTGATCCAGAGCGGAACGACTCGCCATCATCAGGACACTAAGACGAGCAGATTTTAACCAGCTGCGCTGAACGGAGAATAAATCCTTCACAGCAGAGAGGCGACCGGAGGCTTCGTCTGTCTGAGACGAACTTATACAGAAATATAGATGGTTATAATACATCATTACATACCGTGGATTAGAAATACAGATTATGACATTTCTACTGTGTTCTATAAATATATATATTATCATTATTATATACGTAGATTATCATTACATTCCTCCTGTATTACAGGTTTAATCGTCCTTCATTTGACTTCAGTGAGTTTCTGTCTGAATGTGACTGATTATTACTTCCTGTCTGAATTTATTTTTTTATAAATTTATGTATTTCTTTATGAATTTCCGTATTTATTTCTGTATTTCTTTCTTTCTTTCCAAATTTCCTTTTGAACTTTTTAAAAAAAATTTCTGAATTTCTTTCTTTATGAATTTCTGATTTTGTTTTGAAGTATTTTGTTATTTCTTTCCCAGTTTCTTTATGAATGTCTATATTTCAGATTTTCTTTATGAATTCATTTCTTTTCTTCTGAATATTTTAAAGAATGATGTTATTTCTTTATACATTTCTTCATGAATTTCTTGATTTCTGATTTCCTTCTGAATTTATTTTATTATTTCTATTTTTTTTTTATGAATTTCTCTCTTTCCCTCTGACTTGTATTTTTGCAGAATTTATTTTAGAATTTCTTACTTTTATCGTTGTTCTTTCTTCCCTTCTGTATGTTGACCTGCAGGTTCTCTCCTCATACATAGAACATTTATGGAACATTTTCTATCTGTACGAACCAGATCAGACGCTGGATCCAGACTTTACCTTCAGACCTAAACAGGGGAGCCCAAAACTCTCCCAGAACATAGAAGCTGCTCCAGCTGTGACCTTCTGAGCCACTGGTGCCTGTAGAGGCTACAGATGTGGTTCAGAGCAGGAAGCAGCTTCCACAGCTGTCAGCGG
>NW_007578528.1:35948-44068 GCF_000690725.1 Stegastes partitus | reverse complement strand
GGTGAGTCACTGCTCTGCAGGAACACTTGAGTCTCTGCTGCTGACAGACGCGTGTCTTGGAGTCGCTGCAGATAAACTGGAGGATTATTTACAGCTGGAGCAGCTTTATGAGCTCTGAGCACCAGATCACAGCGTCAGAGGAATCCATAAAAACAGGATCCAACCGTCCCACGGAGGAGAAAACTGCTTCTATGATGGAAACTGTTCTGATGAGTCACCTGAAATCATCTCAGTTCTCTTCTCCAGCTTCTAACATGTTGTGTTTATATCTGAGCTCAGGTTCTGGCTGGTTTTTGTTTTTTGGCTCAATTTAGTGTTTTTACCAGAATTTGGTGCAAATCTTTTTTTAATGATAGACACGAAGAATACAGTGAGTTTGATGAAACATCAGAGTTTGGTGACTTTTGTCTTTTTAGGGACAACGTGATGATTTCAGAGTTCTGAGGGTCAAACTGGACGTTTGATGTTTTCTGGAGACGTCGACTTGAACCTTTTACTCACAAATCAACACTCAGTCAGGTTTTGAGAGATGAATCAACTGCTGGTCGGCGGTGACAGAGCGAGTGCTTTGAGGAACCTGCATGATGATGGTTGAGCTGATTTCTGGGCGGCTGTGGCTCAACTCTGATCACAGGTTGGTGGTTCCATCCCTCCACAGGCTTTGGGCGAGACCCTGAACCTGAAGCTGCTCCTGATGGCAGCAGCAGCAGCAGCTTGGTGGAGCTCTGTGGCCGTTGGTGGATGAATGAGTTTGAAGGAGAAACACTGTAAAGCACACTGAGTTCCACCAAGTTAAGGAGATGTACACGTTCAGAACATGTACTATTATTAAACCTGTTCTTTGTGGCCTCCTCCAGATGTTTACTGTCATTTTACAGTTTTTGTCGTCACCAGGACGAAGACAACGAGCTGCACGAGGACATCCGGTCAGCTGATTCTGTCTTCAGTCACTTCTTAAAACACATTTTTATCGGTGTCCTGATTTCATCTAAGTTTCCTGCTCTGTCTGTGCGTTCTGCCTCTACCAGTTATCCTGTGTGCTGGTTGTATTTTAATTTTTAATGAATTTGTTTTTGAAAAGCTCTTTGTAACATGTGTTTAATAAAGTTTATTATGAATATAAAGCCCACTCTGTGAGGTAAACCTTCTCCGTCGCTCCACTGCAGCGACTCAACATTAAAGCCAGAAACGACTTAAGAACCTGCCGTGATCCCGTTTCTGCTTTTACTTGAATTGCAAATGCAATCACAGCGTTCCTCGTCTGCTCAGAGCTGCAGCTGCTGCAGGATGCTGAGCTCCATCTTCTACCTGCTCAGCTGATTCTGTAATCGAGGCCTCTGATTGGCTCCCGGGTCGCAGCCTCCAGGTGTCGCCTCCTCACAGCTCCCCCCCCGTCGTCCTCCTGACGTCCAGACAAACAGCAGCTGTGATCAGAGTCACTGAACCACCGCTGGTAGAGTTCAGGTCCTGGTTGTGTTCTGGAGCAGAACTTTCTTCTCGTTGTGTTTTCTAGACGCAGCAGCGACTCGTCGTCTCTTAACGAGCTGAAGGTTGAAGCTCATCAGCAGAAGCTCAGAAGACACCATGACAGCCTCCAACAGCGCGTACTGTTGTGTCAAATCAAATTTAACGTTTGACCGTAAAATTGATCATTTTAAGACTGTATTTAAAATATCAGTCAGTATTTTAAAGACAGATTATTTATTTTATGGGTTTAAAATGGGAAAATATTTTTGTAACTTTTTTACTGTATTTAAATAAACTGAAAATATCATTATGCCGCAATTTGAAGAAAAAATTCTGAATATTAAAAAGAAAAAATAGTATTTTTTTTTTTTTTTTACTGTTTTACAGATTTTCCATGTTTTGTTAAATTATGGAAAAAAATATGTAATAAAATCACAGAATAAGAATTAATAACAATTATTAATTTACACTGTAAAACATGAACTGAACAGTTAGTTGCACTTCTTCTTTTCTTAATTTGTCATTTTATATATTTTTTCCTATTTTTTGAAAGTACAGATAAAATCTATTAATGTCACAGAAAAAAGTTAAAGATGTTTGCTGTACATGTTTCAGCGTTCTGCAGGTGTTTCATACATATTTTTATGTTTTCATGGTTTTTGGGGCTTTTATTTTGACAGTCTGCTCAGAGTCCACACCAGGACAACAACAACGAGGGGCTTCAAGGTAAATCCTCCTCCCAGCTGCGAGCAGACGTCGCTCCACTACAGGTACTTAACGGAAAACTTAGAAGTGTGAATTATGCATGATGGATACTCAGGCTGCATAATTCACAGCCGCATGCATAATTGATCCAAATCCAGCCGTCAGTCTGCAACAGGATCATGAGGAACGTTCACATCTGCAGCTATCTGGGCTGAGATTCGACGGGACACGGATCCGTCATCGGGCCTTCATCTCAGAATCGACAGGCGATACCAGAGCTCAGCGAGGCCGACGAGGATAAAGTGGGCCAGGAGCTCTGGGATCAGGTCCTCCATTGTGTCTGCAGCCTGTCTGGAGATTATCGGCGCCGCCTGCTGCCCACCGGTACCGCTCTGCTGCTGATGGAGGCTCACTCATGTGAAACCACATCGTCTGTAAACGCTCGACACTCGACTGGAGGCCTAAAAGCACAAACCGGCTCTCTGGTCAGGAACCAGAACTCAGAGAGGATTTAACTCACCTGGTCTCTGCAGATTCTAATCAGACTGAAGTGTGTGGAGCGGCCAGCAGGAGGCGCTCTGCTGAGTCCATCACAGACTAAACATTCATCAGCTCACTGCTTCCTGTTCACGTCCATTAAATACGACCTGACAGTGAAATACACACCATGCAGGAGTTCATGTGTTTGTGCTGCAAGTGTCCATTCAGTAGATGTTGGTTAGAATAAATACAGACTGGAGACATTTACATGTTTACCTGTTTACCTGTTTACCTGTTTACATGTGCACCTGTCTACATGTGTACATGTTTACATGTTTACCTGTCTACATGTGTACCTGTCTAGATGTTGACATGTTTACCTGTTTACATGTTTACCTGTTTACAGCCTCAAACTCACTAGAACACGTCTCTGTTGATTCGTGTCTTTTTCCTGATTTCGTGTCTCTTTGTGAGTTTTGTTTTAATTTTGTGTCTAACTTTTCTTGTCTGATGTCGTTTTGTCTCCTCGTCCTGCAGATGTTGAACCATCTCCACGTCTCCAGACTTCTCCTGTCTGTTCATCAGATGTAGAAAGATGTTCCACCATCAGATGAATGTATCTCCACCAACTGTTTTGTTTTTTCGTCATTTTGTGTCTCAGTTCCCTTTTTTTTTTTTTTTTTTTAAACTCATCTCGGGACACTTTAGTCTCTTTGTGCTCGGTTTGTCTCGTCCTTGTCATTTTAGTTTCTCTGTTCTGACCTCATGTCTGTCCTTTCCTTCCTGGTTGGTCTCTTCTTCCTTCTGGTTTTGTGTGTTTCGGTTTTTGTCGGTTTGAGTCTCAGTGGTGACTCTAATTTAACGTTTTATTTAACCAACACAGTGAATCTGTCCTCATTCTACCTCCATCAGCCTCTGATGGTTCTGCTCATAGAAACCAGCCTGTTGCCTGCTGGGCTCCACCTGCATGAACACCTCTATCGTCTGACTTTTGTTTCCAGACCCTCACATCCCATAATATACATGCACATCTCACCCTCTGCTGGCACTCTGTGGTTCGGTGACTGTGAAGTCTCGCTGCTTTCATCGCGGCTCTAAAGCACACCGTGTCTCTGGGAGCTACAGGTGTGGTGTGTGGTACCGACCTGTGGAGGCGGTGTGTGGTACCGGCCTGTGGAGGGGGTGTGTGGTACCGGCCTGTGGAGGGGGTGTGTGTGGTACCGGTCTGTGGAGGCGGTGTGTGTCCGTACCTGAAGTCGCTGTACGGGTGGATGATCCAGGTCCCCGCCGACTTGAGCCTCTCCTGCTCCAGAGCCACCGCCTTGTGGGAGCCGAACATGCGCAGGCTGAACTTGTTGACCCCGGGCTGCAGCATGGCTCCGAACTGGCGCTGGATGAAGGTGCTCTGGTTGGAGCTGCTGTAGTCCTCCCCGTCCAGCCCCATGCCGAACCCGCCCAGCCCGGACTGCCCCGCCAGCTCCGGGGTCCCCGCCGCCGTGGTGGTGGTGGTCTCCGCGCCGGTGGCCACCACCATGACGCCGGTGCCGGTGGACGAGGTGGAGGCCAGGGCGGCGCGGGCGAAGCCCACCGAGCGGGGCGGAGGGTGGGCGGCGCCGGCGGCGGAGGAGGGCGGCGGCGGCAGCGGCACCGGGGTGGTCGGGGTGCCCGCCGAGCGGAACGGGAGGCCGTCCCGGGTGGAGGAGCTCATGATGGAGAGGCGGCGGCCGCGGCCCCCGGAGGACGCGCTGTCGCCCCCGAACGAGCCCCGCTCCCCCTCCAGGGAGGCCTGGGACAGCCGGTAGCCCGGGGACGGCAGGCTGCTCTTACTGCGCCGCTTCGAGTCCCCGTTCCGCCGGGGCAGGCTGTCCCCGCCGGAGCCCGGAGCGCCGCCGGGGGCTCCGGCGCCTCCAGCCACCCCGTCCATCGTTAGCCGGGGGGCGGAGGAGTGTGGGGGAGAAAGTAACCTGGAACTCCCGCCCCCTCAGGTGAAGGCTGCTCAGAGAGCGCCCGCGCGCATAGGTGAGATCAATGTCAGTGAATGTTAATGAGCGCGCACATCCTCCTGCGCGTCCTCGGAGGCTCCAGCTGATAGAATCCGTCTACAGATGCTCCGTTCCTCCTTCCTCGTCCTTGAAACGCTGCTCTCCGCCCGAGGCCCTCCCTCTCCGCTCCACAGCCGCCCTCAGCGCTCTGACGCCGGTCATACCGGCACCGGATTCCCGGTCTGTCGGAGATGACGGCGCTCGTCGCCTCGGTCCGGTCCGCTCACCCGGTTCCGCCCGTTTCCTCATCAATCATTATGTAAGGGACGTAGAGGTGCAAAACATGAATGAAGGACACTTAGTGCCGCCAGCAGCCGGTTCTGAACGGGCACAAACGGAACCGAACGGGCGCTCACAGTCCGAGGCGCACTGCTTCACTGAGACACGCACCACAGACACGCACACGGAACAGCAGCGCGTCAGAAGTCAGCCGAGCCCAGATCCAGCCCATGTCTGCTCCCAGTCCGCTGTCATGTCACCAGCACCTCCTTCATCACGACCGGAGCCGCTTTTATTCATCCGAACCTGTCAGGAGTTCACGGAGCGACGCCGAACCTCGTGTTCCGTCCTCACGAATCCTCCATCTCTTCTTCATCTATTCTTCATCTGTTCTTTATCTGATCTTCACCTCCTCTTCCTTTATTCCTCCTTTATTCCCACTTCTGCCCACTTTCCGTGGTACCGTGGTACCGTGTCGGGCTCCGGAGCAGCAGCCTCCCTCCTCCGGGACTCCGTCAGTCGGAGCCGCTCCTCGGAAAATCAAACTACTTGTTGAAGGCGCTCCGGTGCTCCGGTGCTCCGGTGCTGATGTCACTCCGGTTCCTCCGCCGAATTCACTTCCCGACACTCAGAGGTCGAGCGGGCACGTCCACGGAGGCGCGCGGCGCATGCAAATGCGATATTAAATAAATAAACGGGCCGTTAAACGTGTGGCTCTAATCGGCCTGTTGCCATGGCAGCCGCATCCCCATCATCCGGCCCCCGAGGCCGCATGCCCGGCCGGCGCGAGACGCACACAGCTCCTCTCGCAGGTACAGGTCGCGCGTCACATCGGCGGTGCACGCGGCCAGGGAGCGCGTGATGGAGAGGCGATGATGAAACTTTATTTAAACGAGCAGAGTCTGTGTGACAGGAAGAAGAATCACGACAGGAGGCGAAGAAGAAATAAAGACAAACTCAGCTGGTTCTCCGTTAACAAGAGCTGAAGGTCCACAGACACGGAACCTGTCATCAGACACCTGGTGTGGATGTAAAAGACCTGAGGAGGGTCGCAGCAGGCTGGAAAAATAAATGAATGAAGAAATCATAAGGATTCACTGAAACACACACACCTGCTGCACAGGTTCACAAAACTGGTTCAAACGGTTCAAACGGTTCAAACGGTGACAATCACGTCAGATTTTATAGTTTTACTGTCAGAACACTGATGTCTGAGGCTGACTTTGTTTTCAGTTTTGTCACAATGAACGTTTAAAAAACTCTGATTCATGAGATTTTATCTTTGATTTAACAAAACAGGAAAACTTGTAAAAATAAAAGTAAACTGTTAAAAAGACAAAGTGCTTCAGAACAACAGCTGGTTCATGAATGAGGAACACCGTCAACCTTCAGCTGGTTTCAGGTCCGCTCTCAGGTCCGGCTCGGTTTCTGAGGCTGTGTTCTCATGAAACTCTTTAACTTGAGCAGAGACAACAGGACAGACTTATCTGGACCAGGATCCAGGATCCAGGACCTCCTCCACCATCCAGGACCCACAGAGCTGGTTGAAGAGTTAAACCCAAACCAGAACCATCTCACCTGAGCTGACTGGATCCAAACCCTGTGTTTAGCAGACCGGACCACAACCTGGACTTTCCTTCTACTCTCACCTCCTCCAGGCTTCCTCTGTTAGCATTAGCTTAGCTCGCAGGTGTGTCTGCTTTATGACCTCACTTCCTGTCTAACTTCCTGTCAGGTAGAAAAAAGGGCTCTTCTGTCTGTTTTCTTTCCTTTTGTCCAGCGTGTTGTGTGAACAGGAACAGCTTTACTCTGCAGGAGCTGGAAGAAGACAAACATCTCCTCATGAAAACATCGAAAGCACAAAATCCCACGAGAGCTCCTGCAGAGGAACGGCGTGAAAAGTCCACAAAATGACCCAAAATCACTTCAGTTTGGAATAAAGAACTCAAAACTTGTTCTGAATGGTTCAGAATTTGGCCCAAATGAGTAATGATTGTTCACATTTTAGAAATTGTCCAAAATAACTTCACATTTTCCTAAAATTATGCAAAATTTCTCTTAAATGTCTCAAACTTTGTCCAAAAGTTCTCTTCATTTTTCAAAATGCTTTTAGAAAATCATTTGAATTTTGTCTAAATAAGTTGAAACTTATCAAAATGACTCAACATTTGTCCAAAATTATCTTTTTTTTCTCCAAATTGACTCAAACTTGGACAAAGTTAAAAAATAATAATAATAATTTAAAAAATGTCCAAAATGACACAAATAATTGTTTGAAATGACCAAAGACTTCATGAAATGGCTCAAAATGGTCCTAAATGATTTAAATTGGTCCAAAATGACTCAAACTCGTACTAAACTGATTAAAAATGTGCACAGATCCTCAGATTTTATACCAGAATGACTCAAAACTCATCGTAAAGACGTCTTTTCCAGAGACGAACCAACACGACGCCTGCAGCAAGCAGCTGAAGACCAGAGACGGACCAATGAAATATTTACAAGTCAAAGATTATAATCTCAGCCATAGAAGGACGTGTTCCTGCTGCTGGGATGAAACAGGAACTCCTGATTAGTGGTTTTTAGCTGGACATCAGAACAGATATTCTGCTGGGATGTAATCTGATTACTGTTATCAGGAGTCATCACGTCTCGTATTCATCAGACTAAAGGCCTAAAGGTGTTTCTGCTGAAGTGGACCTCAGGGGGACTGAAGGTTCATCAGCTCCAGAGCAGGAGGATGAAGGACGGTCGGACTCCAGGAACAGGAAGTGATGTCATGACTGTATGCTGCAGATGTCATCATCGGGGCGATCTGAGCAGACAGAGGAGGCTGGAGTCCGTCCCTGCAGCTGATCAGAGCTGAGACGTGGTTCCTGCTCAGAGATGAGCTCCGGAGGAGAAGCTCATTACGAAGAGACAACAAAGGAGACGTTCAGAGACAGAAAGGAGGCTGGATGAGCATCATCCTGAGGATTAATGCTTCATCGGTCGGCTGCTCAGTCCATTAAATGTCAGGACACGGTGGACAACGTGGACCAGAGGGACCAGAAAACATTCACTCCCACCAGTTAATCAGCCGTCCATTCATTTATTAGCTAATCGATTAGTCGATGAACCGTGTGAATGTAGTTCAAATTTAAATCAAAATTCAATTTAATGTGAATTGTTCTATTTTCATATTTAGTACAGTAATGTTTATGACCA
>NW_007578528.1:34405-35390 GCF_000690725.1 Stegastes partitus | reverse complement strand
CTGAAGCTGGTGTTTCCTTTTTTACTGGGAGGCTGTGAACACATCTGAGGACGACTGTACATATATATAAATATTATTTCTACTCAGTGTTTTTCCACATGACAAATGAGCCTTTATACTGTATATTATTGTTATTTTCCACATTTAGAGGAATCTGAACAACATCAGCGGTATTTATGTAAATGTGTTGTTTGTTGTTGTTTGTCTTCTCTCCTGTGCTGCTGTGGGACCAACACAGGAAGACGTTTTCTCACCTATATGTATATGTATATGCCTCCTGTCAGCTCAATAAACATCCATCTCATTCATTAGTTGCTTTAACAAATGTGTCGTTCAGTCCAGAGATGTTCAGTTTACCGTCACAGAGGGAAGAAACCAGAAAACATTCAGACTGAAGGAGCTGAGTTCAGATGCTGTTTAATGTAAAAACGACTGAAGAACAAGAGAACATGGACGGTTCAGGTTCTGCTGGCAGGGCGTCGTCGACCTTCACGTGACCTCCGTTTCCTGATAACATCTGAACCTTCTGCCGTCTGAGGGTTTAATTCAAGATGCTGCTTTCAGGGTTTCATCACCACGATAAGATCTAAAGAGCCGAGCGTCCTCCGGCGCTACGGGACGTTCACGGCCCTCATGATGTTGGTGTGGCCGGAGCCGGGGATCCATCCCGTCACCACGATCACCATGTCGCCCGACTTGAAGAAGCCTCGCGCTTTGCCTGTGGTGGTTCAGACACAGAGTGACTCGTCTGGTTTGTTACGTAAGAGCAGAGCAGAAGGAAGAGACAAACCCACCGATGTCCATCCCGAAGTTGACCCTCCCGTCCACGTCGTCGGCCCAGACGGGAGCAGGAAGAGGATGGAAGAGGACCGGGAACACTCCTCTGAGCAGCTGGGACTGCCGGGCCACCTGAGGAGCACCACAAACACTGAAAGGTGTCGGATGTAGTTCGGTGAAGCTCAAAAGCCCTGAACGGACCAGTCAG
>NW_007578528.1:32144-34048 GCF_000690725.1 Stegastes partitus | reverse complement strand
TATCTGTAATTTAACAAAACAGGGAAAAACTGTAATAAAACAAATTGAAAAATGATTTATTAGTTTTTAGTCCTTAATATGAAGAATTGTCTACAAATAATAGCAACCTAAGATTTTTATTTTTTTTTTTTTTTTCTGATTTAAATCCAGTGAAAATCGTTTTATTTTTTGGTCAAATTGTGTAAAAGAACAAACTACTGTTTTTAAAAATGCTCGTTTTGATCTACAGTTCTGGCCTGTTTCATAAAGTCAACATGTGAGTTACTGTGTTGTCCTCTGAGCTTCACGAGGAGCACACAGACACAGACGTCCTCCTTTCAGGATTAACTCGGCATCACTTGAACATCTGAGTTGTTGTGAGCTCTCAGGACCAAACGCTCAGTAGAAGCTTCCTACAGCTGAGATAGCGGCACCACTGAACGCTGGTGATCAGCGAGTCCAACCCTGCTGCTATTTACAGCAGCACACACTGACAGTAAACACAGACTGCGTCACACGTTTTAGAAAAGTGTGACTCATCGACTATTAAACTCAGCACCAAGACAGATGAGCTACTGAGCTCAGAGAGGCAGATTTCACCTGAGGACTCCTGGTGACGGCGATGATTGGACAGCGGGGACGATACCTGGACAGCAGGTGAGCCGACCTGGACATCAGGAAGGACAGACGGACGGATGAGGAGGTAACACAGAGATTAACTGATGAACAACACTTAGGAAACATAATCAGGGAAGAAACTGGAGCAGCATCGATGCTGCTTATAGAAGACCTGCAACCCCAGAGGAACCCTGTATGAACAGAAAACATCCAACAAGTGACCCCATAAATGTTCCCCCAGATGGTGTCCCACAGTCAGTAAACGCATCATCTGAGGTCAGTGAATGAGTCTCAGTGATTGTAACATAAAGACTCGTGTATGTGGAAGGTCCAGTCACTGGTGGATCAGAACTCCTGGAAGAGGACTAGAGAGGGGGGCCACCGAGACTCCTATGATTCCTCTGAAAGAGGTGCTAGACCTGATGCAGTCTGCAGGAGAACTGAGAGAAGACTTGTTTTGTGTTTTTGTAAATCTGATGCGATCACTTGTTTCTCTTGTCACACAGACGGAGATGTTTGAGCAGGTATGTGTGCGACAGCAGGAATGTTTGCTGAGTTCAGTTCACAGCAGAAAACACACATCAGGTGAGAACAATAGAGCAGCAAAGCGACTTAAGCTGCACCTCAGAGAGGCTGGAAAACATTACGGCAACGTTCAGTGTGTAGCTTTGCTTTGGGATAAATCAGCCATCTGCTGCTGCAACCTTTAACAACCTGATCAGTGTGTTTATTCAGGCCCAAGCCTCAGAAGGTTTAATTCAATATGTGCATGCGTCTGACTGTATACACGGCCGGCTTCCAAGGATTAGCATTCACACCGATGATTCAGCAGCTCGAGGCCGCTCTTACTCAGTATTTATATATTATTTTCTTGATTTGGCTGCTCGTACCAAATATGAAGCAGCAGCCAGTTATCACAGAGACGAAGGAGGACAGAAGCAGGAAGGGAACCAGACCCAGCTACAGACAGAATGACCGGGGAACATGTTGATGGTTCTGATGCAGGTTTAAGAAAAAACCGCTGCAGGAGACAAAGAACAGAACCTCGGCTGCTGAACATTAATCAGTCCATAAAAATGTCATATCTGTGATCCAGTCTATAGAAAGTCTGAAGACTTCTGGCTGATTAATGCGTCATTCTGGTGATTTAATGAAAGACAACCTGCTGCCGTGTTGTGAGGTTCTAATGGATTAATGGGACCAACATGGACCCACTTAGCTGCTGAACCTGCAGTCAGAGTCTCAATCTGCATGTTTGATCGTTTCTGCAGCCTTCTGAGTTGTTGTGTTTGTGCTAAGCTACGCTA
>NW_007578528.1:17281-31794 GCF_000690725.1 Stegastes partitus | reverse complement strand
TGTGAAGCACAGACATGAAGAAGTAAAGAAGCCTCCTGTTGATGGTGTTTCTCGGGTTGGTCCACTGACCTGCCGCCGTTGGTGAGGACGATTATGGCTCCGGCGCAGCACTTGAAGGACGACTCGACGGCGCCGATGGCCGTGACCTCGGTGGGGTCGGAGGACAGTGGCGTGAGGCGGCGAAGCTCCTCGAAGAGCTGCTGGTGGAAGATGGCTGCTTCTGCCTCCCTGCAGATCTGAAAGAGAGTCGGAGAGCAAGAGAAGGAGGAGGTCATCGGAGGGCGTCTGGTCACACGGAACAGAACAACGAGTCACTCACCGAGTGCATCATGGCCACCGACTCCACAGGAAACAGGCCTTTGGCCGTTTCTCCAGAAAGCATCACGCAGTCGGCGCCGTCCAGCACGGCGTTGGCCACGTCGCTGCTCTCTGCTCTGGTGGGTCGAGGGTGGGCCACCATGCTCTCCAGCATCTACACAGAACACCAACAGGGCTGAGGATCGGACCACAACACTCCCTGGAGAGTAGGACGAGTTATAAAACGTTCTGAGGATGTTCTGCAGAGTTCTACTCATGTTTTAGCTGGACGTTTCCTTGTAGTTCCCAGAATGTTTTTCTTAAAGGAGATAACTAGAGACGTTCTAAAAATGTTTGGTGAGAACACCGTTGGCCTGTTGTGCTCTACCGTTCTCAGAATTGAACACTGCACTGAGAACGTTCTACCTATGTGACACTGTGGAACATTATGGGAACGTCTTATAGATCGCACAATGTGTTCCCTCAACAACATCCTGAACATCGCAGCCAGAACGTTCCACCTTTGTTAACATGTCACGGTGCAAGAACATCTGACATCTCGAAAACATGTTGGTCTGAGAACGTTGTTCCTTTGTTATCATGGAACGTTATGAGAATGTTACAGAGAGGAACGTTCTATAATGTGTTCCCCAAACGAAACCCTCAAAAGATCTTCAGAACGTTGCAGGCAGAACGTTCCACCTCTGTTTATTCACCACACAGCAGTCTATAAAGAACGTTCTGTCATCTCAGGTCACTTCTTGAAAATGGTTTCTGAGTGTTCCACTGAGAACATGGTTCCTTTGTTGTCACGTCTTATAGCAGAACGTTCCGTAATGTGTTCCCTCAGAGAAATGGCAAAATGTTCCACTGTTAACACAACGTTCTAAAACGTTCTGTATAGAAAACAATCTGTCGTCTGAGGCCTCGATAACATCTGGAAAACGCTCTTTGAATGTTGGTTTGAGAACGTTCTTGATTTGTTATGGTGGAACATTGTGAGAATGTTTCATAGAGAACGTTCCAGAATGTGGGCGATCATCAGAAAAGCAAGAATTTTATTGACATATTTTGGATTAAACCCGACAACAAGCAGATAAACACTGAACCTGATGATGTGTGTGACGGCCAGACGCTACAACCTTGTTACCATGGAAACTACACCAGCGCACCACAGACTACAGTATTAAACTGAACTAGTACAGGTACTACAGGTGTCTTACATGCATGTATCATCAGTACAGCTGATTAGTTTTTCCCTCTCCTCAGTCTTTACCATCATTATATTTATGCTGCGCTGACTGAAGCTCTCAGTGACTCTATTAGATGCATGTAAACACACAGAGACGATGGACGGACGTGAATCTTCACCCACAACGTCTCTGAGAGGCTCCACAGCAACCTCCTGATCAATCAATCCATCAGACATAAACCGCCGGGACTCAGCCTGATGGAGCGATGTGGTTTTGGAGGCTGATGGCTTCATGAGTCTGACCGTGGGATCGATACCGAGCAGAGACTTCTGAGTCGATAAGAGGCAGACGGACGGAACATGAGAACGCCGGCAGCAGAGCCTCGGAGGCGGTTCAGAGGGCGAGCCGCGTTCAGGTCTGGAGCTTCAAGGCTGCTGTCGGGATCCACACGGCTGCAGCAGAACCGGGGAACCACATCCAGCGGACCAGTCAGTGCGAGAACGTTATGCGAGTCTGGTTCTAACCCGCCAAAACCCAACAGCTGTTCCCACGACACCGGCTGACTTCACTTTTAAAAAATAAATAAATGTAGGAATATTTTGATTTCCAGAATGTTCCTATGAAGTTGAAATTGTGTTTCATCTCCACATCCAGCAGACGTTGTCAGGAACACAGATTAGGTTCTCATACAAGCTCCAGTCTAGACCTGCAGCTTCAGTCTAGACCTGCAGCTCCGGTCTAGACCTGCAGCTCCGGTCTAGACCTGCAGCTCCTATCTAGACCTGCAGCTTCAGTCTAGACCTGCAGCTTCAGTCTAGACCTGCAGCTCCTATCTAGACCTGCAGCTCCAGTCTAGACCTGCAGCTCCAGTCTAGACCTGCAGCTCCGGTCTAGACCTGCAGCTTCGGTCTAGACCTGCACCTCCAGTCTAGACCTGCACCTCCAGTCTAGACCTGCAGCTCCGGTCTAGACCTCTGGTCATCCTGTGGTCCGTTACCTGCGTGGCACAGATGACCGGTTTGCCGGCGGAGTTGCAGCGTCCGATCATCATCTTCTGGGCGATGAAGACTTTCTCTGCCGGAATCTCGATCCCCAGGTCGCCCCGGGCAACCATCACGCCATCGCTCTCGGCCAGGATCTCCTCGAAGCTGATGGACAGACAGATCAGAGGCAGGAGGAGGAGGATTAGTTAGAGTTGGAGGAAAGAGACGACGCCGTGAAACACATCAGTGGATTGTGTGATTTAAACCCTGAATCATCTAAATCCAGACGTGAGACGAGCAGCAGCAGGAGGAAGGTTAAGTCTGTGAAACGTGATCTTCAGCAGCAGGAGATGAGTGATGGAGGTCTGACACACGGACTCTGAGTGGCCTCAGAGATCCGACATCGGGTCTGTTTCCTGTCGAAGCCTCATCAGGAGACTCTGCTTGGTTCTGCTGCAGAATAAAGAACGTGTTCCTCGACTCACCTCTGACCTCCTGCTGATGACGCGTCACGTTACGGGAACGTTAGAAAACGTTCTGTACGAAAAACAATCTGTCATCTGACACCTCCGTAACATCTGGAAAACATGGTGGATGTTGGTCTGAGAACGTTCCTCTTTTGTTATCACGTAACATTGTGGGAACATTTTACAGATTCCATCAACAACATCCCTAAAACGTCCTCAGAACATTGCAGCCACAACGTTCCACCTCTGTTAACATATTGCAGTACAGGAACGTCTCGTAGAGAACCTTCTGAGATCTAACATCTAGAAGACGTTTTCCAGATGTTACACAGAGAACATCCTTCCATTTTTCAGATTTTCTAATACGTTCCACCAGCAACCTCCCCAGAACGTCCTGAGAACGTGGACTCACTTCTGGACTCCCTGCCGACTCTCCACCTTGCTGATGACCTTGATGCTCCGCCCGTGGGCCCCCAGCGTTCTGCGGACATCCTTGACGTCCTGCGCCGAGCGGATGAAGCTGGCGAACACCATGTCGACGCCCTGGGCGACGCCGAAGCGCAGGTCGGCCTCGTCGCGCTCGCTAACCGCCTTCATGCCCACCAGGTCGCAGCCCGGCAGGTTCACGCCTTTCCGGCTGCAGAGGACGCCGCTGGCCTCCACCACAGCATCCACCCAGTCTGGACCTGCAGAGACCGGATGAGGTTCTGTCAGGACGCCAGCGTCACACAGCAGGTTACCATGACGACACACTCAGTTCTGAACTTTAGGAGTGATGTCATTACTTTCTCTATAGCTAGGTCCAGGGCAAAGTCAGTTTATTATCAATATATGTGTCATATTTCAGCTTCATTTGCCTCATTTCTTTGTCAGCTGTAGTATTTTAGCTTCATGTGTAAACATCCAGTTTTATGCAACATATCTCAGCTTGATGTGTAATATATCATTTACTTTACTTTTCACGACATTACTCCCTTAATGTCACCGCCGGTCTTATTGTTCTTCTAGCTTTCTTTTTGCGTGCTGGTCTTCATTTACAGATCGTACTCACAGCTTTTATCACGTTATGCACATTTGTTTTCTGATCTGTATCTGAATTTCTTCAAGGATGAATAAAGTTTTATCATCTGTCTGACCTATTTCTTTGACTTTGAGAGCGATGAGTCCATCGTCGATGTAGATCCGTCCCCCCTTGCTGAGGGCTTGGGGCAGGCCGGGGTAGTCGACCCAGATCAGCTTCCCGTCCGTCTTGTCTTTGTCGCTTTCTGCCGTCGACACTCGGACGCTGCTGCCTTTCTCCAGCTCCACCTCGTCTTCCACTTTCTGTGGCGGAAAACACAAACAGCCAGAGAGAGGACCATGAAAACAAACGGACATCCCATGAACTCATTAACATCCAGCTGATGGATGGATGGATGGATGGATGGAGCTCCCATTTATGGAGATGGGGTAAGTGTGACACTGGATGTTTGAGTTCAAAAGTTTCAAAATAAAAGAAGAAGAAAACATTTATTTTAAGACCCCACATGCAGCCACATGTGGTTCAGAAATGTCACTCGTTGACTTCTGCCTTATTAATTTGATCAATGTGACAGGTTCTGGATCAATGACATGATGAGAAATAACAGATTTCAGGCTTTTGTCTTTAATAGTTCCTCAGATGTTGTTGTTCAAACAAACTCAGATTAAACGTGATGATAAACCTGCTGAACGTTGGTTGAGGGCAGATTTATCACCGACACTATCTAATATGTCAGTTTGTCTCATATTTGGGTTTTTTATGTCTCACTCGTGTTCTTTTATGTTTCTTTGGGACCGTTTTGTCTCATCTCTGTCATTTTGCTGCTCGTTCTTTCTCATTTTTTGTCTTGTTTTTCACCTAATTTCCTCCTTTTTGTCTCTTTGTGGCCACTTTTCTGTTTCCTGTTTATAGATTTCCACTCAGTTTTAGTTAAACTACTGATCAGATGTTAGAAGCAGCAGATCACACGGAGGAGGTTTCCAGTCATTTGTTCTCCATCCTACGTATTTCCTGCCTCTCTCAGGCTCGACTGCTCGTTGCCGCCCGGTTGGACTGACTGACAGATGAAGTACAACATGTTCACCCCGTTCACTAATCCGGTGCGGATCTCGGGGCCCTTGGTGTCCAGAGCGATGGCGACCGATCGGTAGTACAGCGGGTCAGAGGTCACCGTCTCCACCGCCTCCCGGATGTTTTTGATGGTTTCGCTGTGATACTGAAAGAGACACAATCAATACGTGAGCGAGCGGAGAAACAGCGCAGACGGACGGACGGATGTCGTCTGGACCGACCTCGTGAGAGCCGTGGGAGAAGTTCAGACGAGCGATGTTCATCCCGGCTTTGATCATCTCCTGCAGTTTGGGGATCGATCGAGACGCAGGACCTGAGAGAGAAAAACAAAGACGTTTTACATTCATTTAACCTCAGAGCTCCATCAGCGGGGTTCATGCTTCTGTGCAGCTCTGTGGAACCAGAACCACATGAACCCAGAGACGTCTTCTGTCAGCAGGACTCAGAATGATGGAGACCAGACAGAAGGAACTGGAGGCAGGAGGTGCTTTTTCAAAACAGAGACACAATAAAGCATCAAGAGACATTAAGTTGCTCAGAAAGACCAGAAACATCAGAAAACACCAAAATAAACATCAAATAAAATATTAAATATTAAAAAGCAACAAAAAAAAAACACTGGGAAAAAGAAAAAACTGCAGAAGATCTAATAAAACATTAAATAAAGACAATAAAACTTCAGGAAACACACTAAAACATTTAAAAAGCAACAATAAAAGAGTAGAAAACACAGTAAAGCACTAAAAGGCAGCAGAAAAACATGAAGACATGACAACAGAATGATGGAAAACACGATGAAATATTAAAAACGCCTTAAGAGAAGACAATAACAGGTCAGAAAACACAAAGAAATATTAAAAAGCAAAATTAAAACATTAATAAATGACAGTAAAACATTAAAAAAGACAGTAAACCAGGAGCAAAGCAGGAAGAAGCACCGACAAGACAATAAAACAATACAAAACACAATAAATCATTAAAAAACAAGAGAAAGCAGGAGGAAAGATGACACAACACTGGAGAACACGATAAAACATTTTTAAAAAAGCAACAGAAAGCATTAAGAAAAGACCAGAAAACATTAGAAAAACATTAAAAGCAACAGTAAAGCAGAAGGAAAACACAACAGGACATAAAAAAACATGAAGACAAAGACTTTAAGAAAGCTCACGTACCAGTAGACAACAATAAAAGATTAAAACCAAGAGAAAGCAGGAGGACAGGATCATTAAATCCTTTAGAAGCAACGATCAAACACCAGAACAAACAGTGAAGCTCAGAACTCTTCAGACTGACACCACAGACACTCTTCTTATGTTCTGGACTCTTCCTGGGATCTCATTGGCCAACAACATGCTGGATCTCTCATCTCCTCGCCTCCACCTGCTCCTCTCATTCTGGGAACAATCAACCAGCAGCTGCCAGCTGGACCAGATCTGGAGGATGGTTCCTGTTCATCCGTTTCTGGCCAGAACGGAACCGAGCCAGGATCCGGCAGCGACTCAAACTCACCGATGGTGCAGATGATGCTGGTGTTGCGCGCCGTGATTGGCTCCTGGTCGATGTCCAGCAGACACAGGTGCTCCAGGAAGGTGTCGGCCATGCTGGCGTCCAGCTGCTGCCGCTGGATGAAGGAGTCGGGCAGCGCCATGGCCTCCGAGTATCTCCTGATGAGAGCTGTGGAGACACAGTGGGTTAGCAGGGTTTAATTAGAGAGCGCTAACGAGGAGGAACATGGAGTCGATCTGAGACTCAAACACATCAACAGCTGGCTGGTGTCTAGAACATGGATCAGAACCTCCACCATGACAAACAGCTGGACAGTGACATCCAGGAAACACTGAGATCATATTTAATGTGTTCATCCAGAAACACCTCCGATGCTGCAGTGATGAACCAGAACTGTTTGTTTCCATGATGAACGTGTCATAAGGCAGAAGTGATGGTTTTTATCATTGTACTGGTTTGCAGTGTTTATGATTTTATATTTATTTATGCATGATTTTACTTATTTTAATTTTTTATGCTTTGGGTTTTATTCTGTTTTTATTGTGCTTTATATTTGATGTTTTTATGTGCATGCATGCAACACTGTGTTGACACACTTCTAACCTTAATTGGACTTAATGAGGAGTAATCTGCACCTGTAGTCGAGCTGATGGACAGCATAACCAGCCACTAGGGGAAGGAGAGGAGGACTCACGGCCAATCCGTGGCTGGGGGGAGGGCACAACGGCAGAAACACAGGAAGGAAAGGCCCACAGCAGAGGAAGAGGAGGTGAGCGCGTGGCAGCAGAGACACACCTGTTCTGCAGTGTGGCAGCGATGGAGGAGAGAGAACCATCCGAGACGGACGAGGGGTTTCCTCAGACGGTGCGACCGGGTTCTAAAGACTATCCGCCAACGCCTGTTTCCTCCGGCCTGGGTCCCTAGTTCCGCTAGCGACCCGGGAAAACCGTGAGTAGTTTTATCGATTCATTGGCGGCCTGTATGTGTCCTGAGGTGCTCGCTGAACCGCGCTCGTAATTGTGGACCGAGACTCGCCAGTTGCCGTTTTGTGTCCATAGAGGGCTGGGCCGGAACCAAACAGGTGGACTGTGGTGTGGCTCCAGGACTCCTCAGGAGAAGGTGGACTGCGTGGACGAAGAAGGATTGTTCCAGACTGCTGGGGCCTTGGCTGACTGTGGTTTGGGTGAAGGAAATATTCATTGTTTTATTAAATGCTTTTATTGTGATCCTTTGTCCTGGTAGTTATTTTAAAACTCTGCTTGATTTTAAGAACCTGTTTGAGTCCTAGGCTCTCTCCTAGGTGGCGTTGTCGTTTTTAGTTCTTTTAAAATATTATTATTTTATAATAGTTTTAATTATAAATTCCGGTTGTATTGTTTTTAGTTGTTTTAAAGCCCAACACACGCCCGTAGTTTTTTTTACAAACGTTTGCTCTGTTTGCTGCTGTCACGTCACTAAGCTCCACTGTGGGATTAATAAACTCAGACTTGTTTGATCTTAACCTGAAATATGAGGTTCACTGTTTAATAGTCATCAGACTGTCATCTCCTGATCATCAACACAACAGCAGCTGCAGCTTCTTGTCATTTTATGTTGTGTTCTTGTAGCATTTTGTCCTGTTTTTGTCCCTTTGTGTCATGTGTCATGTTGTGTCTCGTTTATGTCCTTTTGCGGTTCATTTGCTTCGTTTAGTGTCTAATTTGTGTGTCTTTGTCTCTTTTTTGTCCTGTTCNTTGTTATATTATAGGAAGAAAAGTGTTTGGGTTGCCAGGTTGGTCAAACACTGCTGACTGTTTATTTACTTTTTTATTTAAAGATTTTCTTATCAGGCAAAAGTAAACGAATCTCCACTAATCATTAATGCTAATCATTCATTTGAGGAGATAATTATCAATAATAATAAGTGATGCATTAATTATGGTTAAAACAAACTGTCAGGAGACTCACAGCAGCCACAACCTGGCAACCCCAAAGCTGTTTCCCTAATAATGGATAATAAATCATTGACTAAACGTTGATGCAACGTCTAGACAACCTGTGACGCCTTTAGAGGCGGTGAGTTCTGAGAAAGTTGTTCCGTTCCAACGATAACGTGTTCACAGTGTTTCTGCTTCTCTTGTTTCTGTTTTATTGGAAAACACCAAAAATGTCATCGTGCCCCAGAAAACCGACAAACGTTGCGTAAAAGCGAGACTTTGACAGCTGATCCGACACGCCGTGACGCTCTGCAGCAGCAGCTCCGGTTCTGATCCGTGCACGCTCAGGCGTGAACTCGGCTGTAAATCAACAGCCAGAGGACAAACTGACCTTTGTTCTGAGTTCCTGACGCCTGCAGGCCTCCTATCATGCAGAACACACAGCGAGTGTGATACAGTAACGCAGCATTAATGACCAAACGGAGTAAAGGTCAGTTTCACACACGGAGGCCAAAGTGTCACATCTGGATTTAAATCTGCAAGACTCCATTTAGAAGAAGAAACCAGCTGCAGCATTAGTGTCTGGTTCTGGTTTTAGGAGAAAATTCTGTTTAAAAGTCAAAGCAAACAGCAGAAAAAGGAAGAAATGCAGAAAGCTCGATATCTGCAGGAACATCGGTAACAAGCAGCAGCAGAGAGTTCAGGTTTTCTGCTGTAAAGAGAACAAAGAGCAGAAGAGCAGGAAGTGAAGAGAAGCATCGATAAAAGTAAAGTACCGGAAAAGTTCAGGTGTTCAGGAGGGAGTCAGCGACCAACCTGTTGGATGTATGGATCAGGTGAAGACTGAGCAGGAGGAGGGACAAACCTGAAGCATGTACATGAAGCTGTGCGTTTTAGCGCCACCTGATGGACTTGAGTGTTAGTGCTGCTGCTCACAGCTCAGAATGAAGACAACAGGACAGGAGAGGGGAGTTCAGCTTTATTATGACCGACTGCAGGAAGGACAACGCTGAACGGGACGCAGCTCTGCAGGTTAAACGATGGGAGTAAACCGGCCAGACGGTGGCGCTCTTCCCTCACAGCCTGCTGAAGGTGATCCTGGGCGCGACCTCGGGCTGCAGGATGAGGGTCACCGTGGTTTTTAGATCTTCTGAAGACGAAACGCTGAGATGGAAGCTCAGCAGCACCTGGACGGAGAAAAAAACAGTCAAAGCTGACGGCCAGGATCCCAGAGAGTCACGTTAGAGCTGTGAAAGCATTTATAAAACAATGATATTTTTAAGTAATTAGTAAAACTGTGGCTTTACGTTCAAACATCTTAAATCGTTCTTTGTGAAAACACAGGTTTTGGATGTTATTCACAGTTTAAACAGTTTCCTCTTATAGTTAAACTATAAATGGATATTTTTTGTGATTTTAATGGATATTTTCTGTAAACTAACAAAACTGNTCTTCATCTTCCTCCTGCACTAAAACCACTAAAGTCGTCTTCTTCAGTGTCTTCAGGAGCTGAACAGCCTCAGAATCACTTCATCACTTCCTCAGTCTCTCTGTCGTCGTCGCTCTCAGCCTCACTTTGGTCTCGAGGCAAACTCATAAAAATCCATAAATTCGCTGCATCGTTGTTTAAGCCGCAGTGTTCAGAGCGTGTGGACAAAGTAGCGGCTTGTAGTTTGGACATTACGGTAATCATTTTAATGTCATGTAAACTCACGTCACACTGACAAGTTTCCATCAACTCATGAACTTTTTCTTCATCAGATTCCTTCACAGCAGCATGTTAGTGTGTATGTGGGGTTATTTTATGTTTTCCTTGAACAGACACTTGCAGCTAATACTTTGCTGGATGGACCAACGCTCCCCGACAGCCGACCCAATGCAGACGGAGGAACCGTGTTTCTATACCTGAGCACCTCCTTGATGGTTCCTTTGAGCAGCGGCGCCCCCTGCAGGGCCTTCTGAGGATCACCACCGGCCTGCGCCCACGACGTCTGCACCTGCTGCCGCACCTGCTCCTGGACCTCCGGGTTTCGTCCCAGTTCGAACAGAGCGAACTGCAGGGGAACCGCTGTCTGCAGAGGGGACGGGTTTAGAGGCGACACCGAACCAGGGAGGAGCAACGCCTGTAAAAAGCCAACGCACTCACCGTGTCGACGCCTCCGGCCATCAGCTCAGTGACGTTGGCTTTGATCAGCTCCAGAGACAGCTTCCCTTTCTCCATGAGCTGCCCCAGAACCCCGGGGTACGGGCCTCCAGCCGGCCCAGCCGCAGAGCCCCGACCCGGGCAGGACGACAGGCGCTGGTAGCCCCTCTGGATCCTCGCCTCGGCTGCACAGATCGGAGGACGGCGTTTACAACAGCAGTGGTATTGTCTTGTCAAAGTGACAGGATTTTAGCTAATCAGAGATTCGTTTGTGTTCCAGGACCAGACGAGACACCAGATGAGTCATAATATGTGATAAAGGAAAGATTCCTAAACATTCATCACTGACCCGTCTCATTAATCTGAACCGTCCTGTCTTAGGTTTTATAATGTGTATTTCAGTTGTGAGGAAGGTGTTCTGTGTTGTTGGTGTGCAAACTGTGATCCATCCATCATCTCTACACCTTCATCCTCACCAGGGTNGTTGTGTGATTTTGTGTCTTGTTTTTGCCCTTTTTCATTTCATTTCCTTCATTTTGCGTCCTGTTTGTGTAGTTTTCCCTTGTGTGTGTCGTTTTGTGCCCCATTTTATGTCTTGTTTTTGTGCTTTTGCGTCTCATTTCTGTGATGTTGTGTCATTTTATGTCTTTATGTGGCCAGTTTGTGTAGCTTTGTTTCTCCTTTGTGTAGTTCTGAATCCCACTTTTCTTTCCTGTGACATTTTGTTTGTGTCTCTGTGACAGTTTGTCTCTTTTCTGCTGTTTTTTGTGTCATTTTTTTCAGGTTGTGTTTAATGTTCTCTTCACTGGTTTTTGATGTTTTGTGTCTCGTTTGTGTCAAACTTTTTGTCAGTCAGTTTTTACAGCATCACACTCTTCATAGTTTTTCCTGTTTTTGGCTCCAAAAAGCTTCATCTGTGACAGTTTTAAACCGTATTTGGTAAAAACTGAACTCTGCTGTTGGACTTCATGTTTCTCCAGCGTACAGTCGGAGGTTCGTTCACGCTGCAGATGTGACCTGACATTCAGCGTCGCTGCAGGGTCTCAGGATTTACATTCAGCTGTTGGACGAGTCAACAATGTGAAGCTAAACGCTGCTGCTCCACAGATGACATTTTGATAATATAAAGGTTCTTATGGTGACATTTGAAGCAGATGAAAACAGGAGGTTTTCCAGGAGAGGAAGACGCCACGTACAGTTTAATAATATATCATTTAAGTCTCTGTGGGAGAGGAATTGAGGCGAACTGAGACACGATGCTGCTTCAGAGGGAGCTTGTAGTTTTCTAGCTGTTCAGCCTCCGTTCTCCGTCTGCAGCATGCAATTAAAACAACAAAGGAACAGAGGACAACTAGAAATTAACATTAATTCTCTTTTCATACCAACTTGCATTTGACTGAAACACAATATTTCTGTATTTTAAGCTGCAAAAGTGTAATTTCACATCCAGCAGAGCAACATCAGCATTCGTCTGCTTCCAAGTTTCTGTTTATGTGTTGATGAAACTGTGACAGAAATCCTTTCAGAAAACTTTACGATGTGTTTTTATTGGAAAGNCTCTGGTGCATCGGACACCATGAACCGGCCTGAACTCAACACCAGCCTTCCAGCCTTTTCATTCCTCCTGCATCACGTTGTTATAATTAGCTGTGTTTTGAGCCATCATGTATTCTGAACCTGTATTTCTCCACTAAACCTATGTTCCTGTTTTGTCTTCCGAACACAGTGCACCTCCGGTTGGAGCTGTTTAACAGACCAGGAGACAACTGAAACTCTGCTCCATCAGTAGGACTGTTCCTTTAGATACACGCTGTACCAACAACATCCACACATGATGCTTACCACGTTTCTAGAACGTGGACAGAGCGTGGATGAGGTCTGCCTGTCCACGTCATTGATAACTGGCCAATTATACTTGGATGCGTAAGAGTCCACCCTCTGTCCGGAGCAGGCCCAGCACAAGATAAACGTGAATCATTTCCGGACTTCGGGGCTCCTTCTGATAGAGTTCTGTCACTCTGAGCCCAGCGCTGCCTCACTTTACCTGTGACCTGAATGACTTCTGCATCTGTGAACTGAAGATTTCTCCGGTGTGTTCTTGGGCTTCCAACTAAAGAATCGGGAGACAACGTCTTTGTTCTCTCGTTTCCACTCACGTGCATCAGCAGAAGCTGCATCTCGTTCTCGGCGATCCTCCTCCCGACGCACTGCCTCGCCCCGAACCCGAACGCCAGCGACCGAAAAGCGGACCCTCCCGTTCTCCGGCCCTCCTCCCGGCTGCTGCTCCACCGGCTCGGATCGAACCGCAGAGGATCCTCGAACACCTCGGAGCTGCGCCCCATAGGGTAGAGGCAGGCCTGGACCATGGTCTGAGACGGAGACGGAGGTCACATGTAGAACTGAATGAGTTGATGTGAGAGTCTGGTACCAACACTCACCCCAGCAGGGACGTGGTAGTTCTGCAGGACGATGTCTTTGACCGGGTATCGCTGCACGGTGATGCCAACTGGATATAACCTGACGAAACACCAAACAGACGCTTATTACCTCTAACTTGTCTCCATTCTGAACACATGCTCGGGATGAGCGCTGATCGATTCTCGTCTGAGGAACTTGAGGATTTGTCTGCTGATGGAAGCCGGTGCTGTCCAGAGCTCAGGGCGGGAGGCTGTTTCACGCTCGATCGATCTGAAGGAACAGTTTGTTTTTCCTCCATCATGTTTGTGCTCAAGGTTAAAGGAAAGTGTTTGTAGTGAAGCTCACAGCCTCGAATCAGGAGCAGCCGTCACTCTGGAGAGCGTCATGGTCCGGTTCAGTCTGCTTTGTGAGTGTGGGACTGGGCTATTTCCTGGGCAGCCGGTCGCACTTTGATTACCGTGAATCTGTTTGAGGATTTGCACCACTCAGTCAAACACCAGCTGACTCCTGCGTTGTTTATGTGACGTCGTGTTCTGTTGAAGAATGCATCCCGTCCTTGATGCTGATTTAACACCGAAAAGCTCAACTTGGCTCATAAAAAACTACGTATTTAGGAGATTTTATTTTATTTTATTATTTTAGATTAGTTGTAATTTTACACTTTTGCCTCCTCTAAGCATTCAGTTTTAGTTTTGGTTTGACTTTATACGCATTGTAAAGACATATCCACAGCTGAAGTGCGTCTCTATGCAGACGACACCACACTTTATTTAGCTGATGTTTCTCTGAGCCACTTTTCCACACATTAAAATTTGATAGAAGCCTAAAAGTGAACATATAGAACATTTTTAAGATGAAATGTTTAAGTGCAAACGTGAATGAATGAAGTTATTTTCATGGAACTTTCACAACTTATTTTGCAGATATGACAAGATATAGAAACATTGGTCGATGTATAAGTTCTGGTTTCTTTTCTCCAAACATAGCTATGAATATATTTTTCTATTTTCACATCTTTATTGATGTTTCCATATTTTATCTTGTAAGAGATGGTTGAGCAGAAATGATCATAAAATCTTAATAATTTGAGACAAATTTACTTTTCTTTCTCTTAATCACTTGTATACTTCTTTTGTCCTTCTGAAAAATGCAAATTTCATGAAAAGTTTTCCATTTAAGCAGAACACAGTTTGCAAAATGGGACAAAAGGAGCGTAGAGCTGATTCTTTGTGATTTTAACACATAATTACATCCCATCAAAAATAAACTTCAGTCAAGTGGAAAACATTTGTTTTTAGATTTTTATAAGATTACCGTAATCTCCAGACTATGAGGGCACCTGAATATAAGCTCCACCCACTAACTCTAAACAGGAAACCAGGTGTGTTCATATCCAGGCTGCAGGTGTCTCTAAGCTGCAGGTGTCCACGTTGGAACATGAGATATTTACACAGAAAGATGTTTTAACCTTTAATTAAATGCGTAGCGGTAACAT
>NW_007578528.1:14053-15766 GCF_000690725.1 Stegastes partitus | reverse complement strand
CGGAGAACCCGGAGAGAACCCACGCTGCACGGGGAGAACATGGAGACTCCACGCAGGAAGATCCCGGGTGTCCTCACCGGGACGCCAACCGGCGACCTTCTAGCTGTGAGGCCACAGTGCTAACCACTGATCCACCTGCAGCCCATGCAAACTGTCATGTTTATTTTACTTAACCTGTAAAGTGATGCTTGTCAGTGACACTAATGATGTCGTTTAACAAAACTACCATAAATAGTTGTTGTTTTTTAAATGACAGTGAAAAAACTTGTAATTTTTACAGTGCAGGTGTGCCTTCAGTTTGCTGTTTGTTGTTATTTTTTGTTTTCCAGATTTGAATTCAAACAGCGACTGCAGCTGAAAATAAAAATACAACAAGTTCATGTGCCCGACCTCTGTGACACAGCTGCACTTTAAATAATAACTGTTTGTTTTTTACAGTGCATGAGTGCATCCACGCCTGGGCTCGTCACCCTATCAGAGCTCCTTTCCAAAGCGGCTCGTCCTACCGTGGCTGAAGATGTGGTCCCAGGCGGTGGCGTGCTGCGTCCACAGGGGGGCGCTGATGTAGTGCAGCAGGAGGGGGGGCAGGTAGAGCAGTGGGGGGGTGGTGGTCAGCATCCGCTCCACGGCCCAGATGAACTTCTGGGACTCCAGAGACGGCGACGAGGAGAAAAGGCCGATCCGTTCTCCATAGATGATGTGGCAGCTGGCTGCAGGAAGGAGGAGACGCTCAGAGAGGATGCTCAGAAAACTTCACTAAAGATAGAAAGCTGTGATTTCAATACATCGGATGACTCCTGTTGACGCCTTATATCAGTCCTTATACTCATGAAGGAATCATGTGCAATATCTGAACATCAACATCCATCATCTCTACACCTTCATCCTCACTGGGGTCACTAGGGGGCGGAGTCTATCCCAGCTGACTTAGGGTGAAGGCAGGTTCACCTGGACAGGTAACCAGTCTATCACATTCATTTCTTTCAAATAAAATTTTTAAAAAGACATTTTTCTGTTTGTCACATGCAGTTGCACCGAGAGCAGATTTTAGGTTATGAGTTCACATGATGCGTCAGAGGAGCTGTTCAGCCTTCAGCCGCCACATGCCCTGTAAAAAATAAGAATCATCCCCCAGAAATTCATATTCTAGCAGAAGGACACCAACGAGAAAACCCTCATTGTATTCTTCTTCTTCTTCTTCTTCTTCCTCTTCTTCTTCTTCTTCTTCCTCTTCTTCTTCTTCTTCTTCTTCTTCTTCTTCTTCTTCTTCTTCTTATTATTATATTAAATGTAATATATAAATAAATAAAAACCTTTACAGAGGTTATGTGTATTTTGATCTGTATATTTTTCAGATACCAAAGATTATAAAAAGACAAACAACTGATTCTCTTTCTCTGGTTATTTCCAGTTACAGCTCATTCATCTAATATTTCATTGTGTTGTTTAGAAGTCCTCCTGACATTAAAGTCAGAGTCTGCTTCACTGATTTTATTGATCATTTGTATATTTTAAAAAATACAGTTTAAAAAAAAAGGGTAAAAAAATCATATTACTTTTTAAACTGCGTTTTGTTTTTGTTTCTTTATGGGGAAAAAAAAATCAGAAAATGTCAGTTTTATGGTTTTTCACACTGACGGGTTATTTTAAGTTACACATTAAATTCTGCTTATTTCTGTTTTGTTTTTGTTGTAAATTTCAATTCAGCAGAAA
>NW_007578528.1:11629-12867 GCF_000690725.1 Stegastes partitus | reverse complement strand
CGATTTGCATATTTGATAATTCATTTAGTTGGTGTTTGAGTTGTGTTTGAGGCATGTAGAAATGGCTGATATGTGCTTGTAGCCCAGGTTCTGCTGTTTAATTTGATGTATAACATCACTATATTCTTTCATGATGAGTGCATTGTTTCACACTATTTCTTTCTGTAAAACCCGAGACTCGGGCTTAAGGGGTTAAACTTTAGCTGTTTCACCAGTTAAATAAAAAGGAACTATTTGTGAATTTAGCGTTTATTTTTTGTATGTTTACAGCCTGTTTTTGTCATTTTAATATTTTTCAGAATTTTAATAAATCTGTCAAATTAAAAGTAAACATGGTGTGAAATGCTTTTCATTTTTTACAGTGTATGTTAGTATTAGCAGCGTCTGGAGTCCGGTTTCAGCCCGTTCCTTCTCTGGATTATCGCCTGTTTCACGTGCCGAGGTCCGTTTGGAGCGACGTGACTCGGAGGCGTCGGCTCCTCCTTCACGCTCAGTGACCAGAACACTGAGTCACAGCAGCTCCACACTCTGGGTGACAGAACGCTGCCGCTCGTCTCTGTCAGACGCTATTTTTAAAAGGTTCTCCTTGACCTCCTACGTCTAGAATAACAGCCGATGTGCCTTTGGGTCAGAGCGAGGTTCGGTTCTGAGTGTTTTAGAATCGGAGCGAGCAGGAGAAGCTTTTTGAGAAGGTGATGTTCCTGCAGGTTGTGTAATTCCTCTGACGTCAGCGGTGACGTCAGTGTTTGTGACTCAGAGAGCCGACAGTGAGGCTGAATGGAGGCTGTCAGAGCAGCAGTTAATCTGCTCAGCTCCTCCGGATCCAAGGTCGATCGGTGCTGCTGGAAACACGACGTGACAGCTACGAGACGACTCGCTCGCTCTGACACCTCTGCACTCTACCCTCCACGGAAAAAGAGTTTGTGGCAAGAAACCTGTGTTTTAGATGCACAGAGAGGAAGCAGAACCGGGGAGGACCTCTGACCTTCCAGAGCGAAGCGGAACAGATCCGGACTGGGGTCAAAGGTGAGGCTCCGTCGTCCCTCCTCTCCCCGGCCGTCCCGCTCCAGTCGGGCCTGCAGCATCCGGCAGAAGTCCTGGGCCACGTTGTCCAGCAGCGGCAGGAAGCGCTGCACGGCGGCGCTCATCATCACCTCCTTGTTGAGCTGCAGGCGGTCGGCTCGCCACTCCTCGCCGTTCCTGTGGAGACACCAAGCTGCAAGATCCAAACGCTTCAA
>NW_007578528.1:6969-10994 GCF_000690725.1 Stegastes partitus | reverse complement strand
TGATTCTGACTAATTTAACACAGTTGTGGTCAAATCATGAGACGGATTCACTGTTTGAACTGAAGTCATGGGTCAGTGTTGGGCGTTGGCCTCTCCTGATCCTGATCATTCATTCATATGTCTCATGTGAGTGATTCAGATTTTCTTGTCTGGAGAAATGTTCCATCTTCGACCTGTTCAGCAGCAGATTAACGGCAGAAGGCTCCAGGCTGCTCTGTGTGCAGACCGGCTCAGTCTTCATGCAAAGCAAACCATGCATCAGACTCCTGAATGATGACGAACACGTCCACGGCTGAATAAACTCTGAGCACGACCCTGAAACCTGAGACAACACAAGAGATCCCTGACACACACTCGTCTCCAACAGGAAGAACGCTGACGTGTGAAAACAGCTTTAACTTGGACGTTTTAAAACAATTTAATATTTTTAAGATTTTCCCTGTTTTGTTTAATTACAGATATCAGATAAAAATAACAGAAAAAACATTAACGCTCACATTAACCATAAAAACGGGTCGAAACTGTAAATAATTTCCAAAATGTCTGTATTTTTATTATTGGTAATTATTTTATCTATTATTGGGTATATCTAGATTTTTAAAATTAAAAATAGTTTGTTATCTGTTGTTAATTAAAATCACAGAAAAAAGTATTAATTTACATGTTCAGTTTAAAAAGGAAACACTAATTATATTTATAAGGATTTCTTTCTGAACGCGAGGCACAACGTCACAGTTCAGCTGCGTTTAAATCTGCTTTACAGACACTTGTTGTCATTTTCACTTTACGGTTTTCAAACATTACAGTTGCTCAAAAGAAAAAACAGATTTATTCAGGTTTAAAAAACGAAATAATTTTCTGAACTTCTAAAATCACAGCAAAAAAGTCTGAATTTAAACATCGACTGTAAAAAATAATACGAGTCAAACTGTACAAAAACTGTATTTTTACAATATTTAATTTAACAATAATTATATAAAACATTTAATCATTTTTAATTATTTTATTTCTACTGTATTTAAATCTGCTGAAAATGTCGTCATTTAAACTATAAACCTTCATTATTTTTACAAACATTATTTTAATTTTTATGCAGATATTTGCAGAAGAATTCTGTGAGTTATTATTATTATGGTGGATGTAAATCCCGTCAGACTGTCGCTGTGTGACGGACGTCTGCTTCCTGCTGTCAGCTTTCTTTCTCTCTGCAGGTGTTTGGTTTGTGAACCACTGACTTGAGGAAGACTCCTTTGCTGTGCTGGCGGATCTCGCGGTGTGTGGCCCACGGCTGCAGCAGCATCCTGCGGGGGTGGAGGCCCTCGGACTGGAACAGCTGGCCCACGTCGGCCGGCAGCAGGATGTTGACGCTGCTCATGGTTCCCACGGTCTCCCTTCACACACAGAGCTCAGGCGTCAGCGCCGGAACCGACACCCCGGAGAACAGCTGCTCACCTGTGCCTACCTGTAGATGGGGCCCAGAGCGCTGAAGGTTCTCTCCATGTGCTTGTGCAGCTGCCGGAACCGGTCCTCCCTCCAGAACCGGAGCAGGTTGACCCAGCCGCTCCTGCCGGTGTGAGGGATTTCCTGGAAGCTCCTCACCCGGCCGTTCCTCACGCTTCGGACCTTGCCGTCCTCCACGGCTGCAGCAACGCAGAACCCCCTCTGAGCCGCACCCAGGCCCACGTTAGCGGTTCCTCGGATGGACATTCTCCTCATGGCCCGGACCCGCTACGCCCATCCAGAGCTCTGCTTCAGGACCGACTGCCTCCCTGCTCCGACCTCACAGCGTCCTTGAATGTGCTTTATCGCTGCAGCACCGACAGGAGGTCCGGATTTATGAGCGCGACGGTCGGAGTTCAAGAGAAACACAACACACACCAGAAACACGAGTCCAGCTGCCCAAACAGGTTTATCACAGGTTCCATCACCAACAGCAACACACTGGAAGGTTCTGCTCCACACTCACAAGGTTCTTTGGTGGGTTTTGGGTTCTGTTGTACAAAATCCATCAACGACAAACTAGAAGGTTAAAGTTTGGCTCAAACACAAACAAACAAACAAGAATACCAGCAACACAAAGTTCTCACAAAGAAGACCAACATGTTGGGTTGAAACGTGTCCCTGAGGTTCCTCACTTGTGTATAGATCACCGTCGGACCTATAGGAGATCAAGCGGAGCTCAGACGGGTCCGTGACCCGGCTGCAGACGCTCCAATTATCAAACTACATCAGACATCACAGTGAACAACATCTGTGACCTGCAGCAGAACATCTAGTCATCCATAACTCTACATCCAGCTTCTGTCGGCGCTGACGGACGAGGTTCTGATCAGCAGCTCCTCACATGAAGCTCCTGACTGACGAGGCGCCACCAGCTAACGAAGAGCAGGACTCGTTAACGACAACAGGAACCTACTGCTGACCTGAAGTCTCCTACTTGGTCCACACAAGCTGCATTTATCGAATCATTCATCAAACTATATGACTCGGCGGAGCAGAGTTCAGACTGAAGGTCAGAACCAACAGGACCTTCAGGCTGCAGCCAATCAGACGGCTCCTCCTACACTTCATCTCATATTGACTTTGGTTTCTAATATATTGCATGTATATCAGGTTCTTGTTTAGTTGTATCCTGTGGGTTGTGGTTTAATTCTTTATATTTGATTTTTGTTTCCATTTTTTCTATTTTAAAAAAAAAAATCTATTTAGTAAAAATACAGAAAACGTGATTCATTTAAATGTTGAATGCAAACAGAAACACATCGTTACACATCGTCTCAGTTTGTCCGCTGCTTCGTGGTCTAAATAAAGTTATTATTACGCTACGCTCTAAAGTCAAAAACAAACAAACAACAAACAGATTCAAACTGTAGACAACGTCCACATCACAGGAGTTCTTCCAGAGTGTGACTCTACATCTACACAGCTCCACTGGCTTTACATCACATGAACATCACATTCAGAAACATTCAGGTGCTCTTCTCTGGATGTCGTTTTCCTGCGTTAGCGTCGTCTGAACATGTTGGTCTGTGGAGGTGTTTACTGTCAGCTGTGTGGAGGTGTTTAGATTCTACGTCTCTGCTGTTTGTCTGCTTGGCTTCATGGTTTTTCTGCTTCGTGCAACATTTTTAAACTTCAGATGAATAACGTCGGTGTCGTCTGGTCCGACGCTGGATTTGCTGCATGAAAGAGAAAAATGAGCACAACAGGAAGTCGGAGCTTCTCAGCAGGTTGGAGTTCTAGTGAAATGTTCAGTTTGTTCCTCCTGCTGGTCGACCAATCAGAGGACGGCGCTGGTCGGTCACATGACCTTACAGGAGCGTCCGGCCGCAGCAGGCGTCGGCGTCCTGCTGGGCTTCTTCCCGTTGAGCAGCGCCGAGCCCAAGCCGAGGCCTCGGAAGGCGCCGAGCAGGTCGAAGCCGTCGTCTTTGGCTCTGCTGTCGGGATGGATCATCTTGGAGAGGTCGCGGGGCAGCGACACCTTCCCTCCCACGGACCGCAGGTGGCCCGAGTCCTTCTGGTTCTGAGTGGAAAGAAAGGAAGAGAACTAAATAAAATAAGAACTTCATTATCAGAAATTAGGTCACGTTACACCTGAGAGGAGCAGAACAGAGTGAAAACCTCCACGAGGCTGGATGGAAGAGGAGGTTCCTGGGGACGGACCTGAACCTAAAGCCTTTAGACCTGCTCCTCTGTGTCCTACAGACCCGTCTAACGAGGTCCATGTGTGAAGACGTCCTTCATATGAACACAGCAGCAGACAGCACAGCACTGTACACCAGCCACATGAACAACTTTACGGTCGTTTAAATGACGTCTAACGATCCATTTTATAGCAGATAAACAAGAACCTGCTGCATCATCAGACCTGGAAACAGCAGAACCCACCGTTCATCAGCCAGAAACTACATAAATCACAAGATCTTCAACAAACATGTGACGCACGAGTTCCTGTCAAGAAGAAACAACGAAGTACAAGCTTAGAATCCTTCATCTCATAAAACAACCTGCTGCTGGAAGAAACA
>NW_007578528.1:0-6597 GCF_000690725.1 Stegastes partitus | reverse complement strand
GATGGTGGAACATCTTTCTACATCTGATGAGCAGAGATCAGAAGTCTGGAGACGTGGAGATGGTTCAACATCTGCGGGATGAGGAGACACTTGGAGACATGGTGGTTCCAGATGTTTCACATTTTTGCAAAAATTATTGAAAGACCTTCAGCTTTGATTGTGATTTCCATCATTCTGTGTCTCACTGTGAAGACATCTAGTGGGACTTCTCTCTGCTTCATGCTGCTGAATATTGAATCCTATTTAACAACCAGTGAAAACACAACTTCTTGTATTCAGTGTTTCAGACACAGACCTCAGACAGCTGGTATTTTCTCCTGAAGTGAGCTCTCATGGCAGCTCGTTCTGCGTTTTTCTGAGCGTTTGTCGCTTCCCGAAGCTTCCTGCAAACACAGCAAACAGACGCACCTGAGACGCTGCAGACAAACATTAAAAACCATCTGAGACGCTGCAGAGGAACGTTTTATAAAAACCTGAGGTGCTGCAGTCACAGGTGACATAACTCACCTGCTCTGACAGAAGCATTAAAAAGCTGCTCAACTGCAGTAAAGTTTCACCAGATGTGAACGTTTTCATTTGAATCTTTCTCAGGTTAAACTTCATTCACATTGTCTTTATTTTTATATTCCTCTGCTGAGAAGTCACGGTTTTATTGGTAGAATATTGTTTATCGCTCAGTTCCTGAGCAGTTCTTTGCTGTTTTACATTTTGCTTTAGTCCATTCGCCTGCAGCTTGTTTCGCTGTCAGCTCACCTGTAGCAGCCAGAACTAGACGTTATTTCACAGAATTTAAGTGATTCTCTACAATAAAGTGATGAATTATGGGGACATCGTTTAAAACTCGTATTCTGCCGATGATCAGTCGAGTTTCTTTATACGTGAAATTAAACGAGAAAGATTTAAAACCGGTGAAACAAAACGTGACTTATATCTAAATCCTAGCGTTCTGTTTGTAGCCGGTTCGGTTCTTTTCAACATTTCAGTTTTTCCTTATTGACATGCACAGACTACATTCATCTGCATGTTAGAAGTTATTTTACATCCACAATCTGACTGAATGAGATGAATGATGCTGCAGGACGTCCACACTGTGACCATGTGACCGGCTACAGACGCAGGTCCTTCCTTTATGTGCATGTTTGGACCTTCAGGACCGTTTCCCTCCTAACGGCGGGTTCTGTTGTGTCTGCTGAAGGTGCTGAACCCAGCACTCCACTTGCCTCTCCTTCTCCAGGTCGGCCCGGTACGACCGGAGCACCGGCGGGTCTCTGGGGTGCTGGGCTCTGGGGGGAGGGGCCCTCCTCGTCCGGCTGCATCCCGCTCGGCCTCCAGCGCCTCTCCGGCACCGGCTGCTCCGGCGCTTGGCGGTCAGCCTCCTGTCCTTCACCCCTGAAACGCAGCTGCTCAGCTTCCTGATGGGCGTCCTCAGAGACTTCTTCACCCTCACCACGGACTCCATGACGGCGGCGGCGGCTACTTCCTGCACAGACGATGCTGCTCTCCTTCGCTCATGTTGTGACAAACCCAGCGTGACCTCTGGCTGCTATAACTCAGACCTGCCAAGGACAAGGACACCACTGAGCTGCTGCTTTAAGGCTACAAACACACGGAGCGTCGATCATCTGCTGGAGGAACCACACAAGGACGGACAGAGACGACTGCTGCAGCAACACATGGAACCGACTGTTGTTCAGCTTCATCCACTCACCAGAAGCTTCTCACGCTGTCTCCATCCCGCTGAAGCTCCGTCCAGACGGCTGCAGCAGAACCCTCAAAGCTTCCAGACGAGGGAACGAGAAGGAAAAAGTGACACTGTGGAGGAGCCGTGGGAGCTGCTGCTCGGCCCTCTGAGCACAAAATGCCCGTTTGCTGTTGGGTTTGTGCTCCACACACAGATTAGCACTTATAGGACTTAACGAGGGGAATCTCGTTAGCCGTGGCAGGGAATGCACCGGCGGCTCACGTGTCTGTGGAGACTTAGAGGCTGATGTCATGCTGAGTGACTCACGCAGGTGTTCACAGACCTGACATCAGCGTCTCTGGTCGACTCTCTCAGCCGCCTTCTGTGTTTCATTCACTTCAGACAGGCTGAAGCACATTTAACCAACAAGTGGAGCTGCACACAGCGGCCACAGCATCCTGGTATCAACGCATGACTGCAAAAAACACATAAAGGCACCAATAACCTGCACGGTAAAGCAGTGACACGTCAAACACACAGCAGTGCAGGTAACATGGACAATAACACAGAAGCAACAACAATGTTGATATTAACACACAAACTATAGAAAACGCCTCAAAATCCTCAATAATGACGAACAAAGTGTAAAAACAACCACAAGATTAATGCAAAAAAGATTCAAAACATGAAACATAAACCACCAAAATGTCCAAACTCTGGCTATTCATGCATATAACCATCAATAACCCACATTTGAATGCACAAAACTATAAAATAATGGACATGAACAAACAAAAGAACCTAAATATTAACACACCAAAGTGCAAAAAAATGGTCAAAAGTCAGGATAGTCGTGTACAAGATGTAAAACAACCTGGATATAAATGTACAAAAGTTTAAAAAACTGGACAATAAACCACCAAAATGTCACAAATCCAGCTGTTAATACATGAAAGCATGAATAACCTTCATATTACTGCAACAAACCGTTAAAGAAAGGGAAAAACCTGAATATTAATGCATAACAATGAAAAGAAACTTAATATTAGCACACAGCAAGTACCAATCATGTGGATATTAGAGTCACATGTATTCATAAAACAACTAGAGTTGAACCAAAGGGCTGCATAATTAAAATAGCAAACCATGAAACTCAATTAAATTAACTGCAAAAGTGTCAAAAAGCTGCATTTAACATGAAGACACTTGATGTTAGCACACAGACGTACCGACAATTTTGGTGTTCAGATGCCAAAAACCTGAATATTATAATCAATAACGATGCAAACCAATAACACAGTTATTAAACCTCCTGGATGGTCTGCTTCATACCAGCAGCAAGTGGTGGAGCAAAAGATACGACGTCTGTCAGAGGAGGTCTGGATGGACGTCTGGAGATAAAAGACGTGGAAAAGGAAATGAAAGGACGGAGCAGCTGCTGGACCAGAGATGGCAGCTTCTGAGATAAGATGGAAGTCCTGATGAACGGACAAGTTGAACCTCCAGAGAACAAACAGGAAACACATCAGCGCTGAACAAGAACAGGAGCTGGTGGCCGAACACAGACGGATCCTGGATATTAAAGCAGCAGAATAAAAACCTGGATCCTAACGCAGAGCATAAACCTGACATCAGCACACAGGTGGATCAGATACCTGAGCAGCAGAGGTCAAACAGCTGCAACTAGAACACACCCTGAATGCACTAAACATGAATGTTAACAGAGGAGAGCATCAAAACCTCAACATTAAATGGTAAATGATCTGCACTCATGCGGCGCTTTTCTACCTTTGCAGCACTCAAAGCGCTTTACAGTGTTTCTCATTCACACACATTCATACATTCAGCGGCCACAGAGCTCCGTGCACGGTGCTGCTGCCGTTGGGAGCAACTTCAGGTTCAGTGTCTTGCTCAAGGACACTTTGACTGTGGAGGGGCGGGAATCGAACCGCCAACCTTCCGGTCAGAGGACAACCAGCTGATCCACAGCCACCCGTGAACACACAACACTGCAATAAACGTGGACATGAACACACAGAAGCTACAGAACTGGACAGAAAAGCATCAAAGGGTCAAAAACTCTGGAGATTAACACACAAAAGTAGAAATAAACCTGAAAACTAGTGCACATAAATATTAACACAGAAAGTTTCAAAAACCTGAAAATGAATGAACCAACATTTTTTAAAAGTGGATATGAAGCTAAAAACCTGAATCTTAATGCATCAACTTAAAAGAAACTAAAAACTGGACATAACGGCAGCAAAATGTCAAAAATCTGGAGATTAACACACAAAAGCAGAAATAAACCTGAATATGAATGAGCCACATGGGTCAGAACCGGGTTTCTATCTGGACTGAGACGTTCCTGTCGTCTCTCCACTCAGGACTTATCACCAGATCTAACACCAGCCCGTCAGTGGTTCTGCCTGTTAACTGGGTTCAGTGTGTTGTTGGACACATCGATGCTGCTGAGGTTCTAATCTGTGGGTTCTGTTGTCAGACTGTGCTGCAGCTGTTCTGCTGGTTCCTTTTCTGGCTCATCCTTCTGCTTCTGGCCGTCCTTGAGCGCCTCCCTGCCGTCCTGCTCTAATGGCCCAGTTGGCAGCAGCACAGTCTCCACCCGCCGCTGCTCGGACCAGCGGACCTCTGACAGGTGACCCGGCTCTAATGCTTTAACAGGATCAGGAGGGAAGCCCCGCCCCCGCAGACCCCAGATCAGTTTACTGGTGCAGAGAGCAGCTGGTTGGGTCTGAATGGAGGCAGCATGGACCGGGTTCTCCACAGCCGGCTGCTTTAGGACGTTACAGCAGAAAGGTTCTGCTGGGAGCGATTCACACGGTTCTAATGCTGCGAGTGAACGGCGCCAGCACTCTGATGTCCTGGTTTAGATGAACCTTAAACATGACTGTGACGGCTGAGTGGACAGAACCATGACTCACTTCAAAACTAACTCCTGTTTAGTTCATCTAGTTATCTGATAACTTCATGACAACATCATGATGCTGCAGACAAACAAAAACAACAACTACCTATACAGGAAACACTGGTTTAACTGGTTTAGGGTGAAGGTTGGGGCTCTGGTTCTTCTCCTGTAGAAGTTTAGCTGAGTGTGTGAGAGCAGAGCTTCCATGCAAGCCCACCACACAGAGAGCCACTTAAAGGATTCTCTGGTGGATCAGCGTCCGACACGTGACCCACACATAAACACACACACACACACACACACACGTTGTCATGCATGACCTTTAAGGAACACACTCCAGCGGTCGGGCGTGGAGGTGTTGAGGTCGAAGCCCAGCGAGGAGTTCAGGGTAAAAAGGCTAATTCTCTCGTTTGAGTGTTAAAGCGAATTACCTTGATGCAGCATGTGATGGCACACGTGTCTGCTGAGTAACGCACAGCTGTCACACAATCACACAATCACACAATCACACACCTGTCAATCACACACCTGTCAATCACACACCTGTCAGTCACACACCTGTCAGTCACACATGCACCGTCTTGAACGCCACGTTACAGTCGTTTTAAAAAGCAAATACAAACTTAATGTTTTGTAATAAATTAGCTTCAGCTGCTTTACTGTGATGACTGTGGGGTATGTGCTCATCTCTCAGAGGAGACAGAAGCTCACTGCTGCAGGAAAACTGATTTAATCCTGAAAACACTGAACATATAATCCATTAGCATCATTAGCAGCATAACCTAAATACATAAAAACATCTGAGACTGTTGCTCTAAATAAACCCAGTGTGACCACCAGGAGATCCGCCGGTGTGCTTCTGACAACATCGAATCTTTGAACGCTTTGTTTATTTAAATTGTAACTGGATATGTTAAAACTAAAGACCAATGTTAATTCAGCCATGAGGTCGTATGTACGCCCCCTACAGGTTATTCTGCACATAAACCATCAGTTCTCATGTGTGACACTTAACAAGCTAATTAATCAGGTTTATTTAAACGAGGTCATCAGTTGACCTAAAAGATGGATTCAATTTATTTATAGATTTAGTCATAAAGCACATTTACTTTATTTACCACCACCGTGCTTCATCATGATGCTGCCACCGCCGTGCTTCATCATGACGCTGCCACCGCCGTGCTTCATCATGACGCTGCCACCGCCGTGCTTCATCATGATGCTGCCACCACCGTGCTTCATCATGACGCTGGATATTATATTCTAAATCAAAGTCTGTGATGTGTGTAAATTACTGTTGCTAACAAAGGATCTCAGATTGCTGCAGTCTTATATTAATCAATAAACATCGTTCAGGCTCCAAATGGCATCTTCAGCCTGCTGATGTAAACAGATGTTTACCATCTTCTTTGTTCAAAGCAGCTTCTTTCAGCCGTTCTTTGTTGAATGGAGGCTCTTGGCCTTCAGTCACCTTTTCAGCAGGATTTTCTGTCTCTAATTGAAGGTCTGGTTGCCTGGAGATGTTGTACGTGGAGATGTGAGGATTCCCTTTGTATGTCGTATTTGTCATCATTAGGGTCCGAGCACCCAAAAGGGTGCCAAGACCCTATTGGAACTGCTCGGATTATTATTATTATTCATTCTTCAGGACAAAGGAACGCGTTTTTGAGGTACACAACGTACTCACACACTCACCAAACTCGCCACACACATCAGACCTGGCGAAAATTTTATAATTAGGGGGAAATACTAACCTCAATAGTAAAATGGCTCAATAGTGCCCCCTACAATATTACAAAAAATGGGCCATTTTGAAAAAAATGGAGGCTCGCCGCTGAAAATCGGCCATTTATGGCCGATTTTCAAAATTTACCTCCTCTACTGGGTAAGTCGTAGACATCTGAAATTTGGCCAGCGCAAATTACACAACGTGATGATTAAAAGTTATCAAAACGCTCCGCAGATGAGGCCCGGTTTGGAAATGGCGGCC
>NW_007578527.1:331415-335193 GCF_000690725.1 Stegastes partitus | reverse complement strand
TGGATGGACTGACAGCTATCACAGTATTGCTTTGACACTGAAGAAATTGTAAAAACATGATTCTCAGGTAAATTTTGATGTGTTCCAGTTCTTGACTGGATAATTTGAACCAGACCAGTTTTAGGTTTGCTGCCCCCAGTTAACAGGTGTTTTGCTTTATGTCCTGTCTTCTGTAAATTTCATGTTTGTTGAGACTTAACTGTGAAGAACATCTCAAAACCCCACAGATAAATGATTCCCAGGATGACTGAAGGTGATGCTGAAATGTTTGACGTTGCAGCAGGTGAGGAAGTCTTAATGGCTGCTGCTGTTTGTCTCTGAGCAGGTGGGACGATTCCAGTGTCCTCTGATGCTGGTTGTAGGCGAGGACGATCAGAACTGGCCTGCCCCTGAGTCTGCAAAGGACGTGAGTTTATTGGCATGACAGCTTCATGTGTGAATAAGAAAAGGTTTAAGGTCAGGTTAGAAATCAGAAAAACTAAAGTTGGGGGGAAATCAGAACCCAGGTGCGGACACAGATTAGGCAGATAGGTTGGTTAAGTGTAAAATGATTTAATACATGAAAAGTAAAACTGAAAGCAAATACAAAAGTGCAAAATAAACTGAGTGGAAGGACGAAACTCCAAAAACTCCAAACTAAGAACTGAGGGGAAAAAACCTAATGAAATCCAAGATAACAAACAAAGTTACTCGAACAAACAGGACAAAACAGAGGGGGCAGACAGGCTCGAGGAATCCAGAGTGAAACCAGTGGCAGGAGAAAGCTGGCTGGTTGAATGCAGGCTGGAAACAGAGCAGAAACAAGCAGGACAAATGGCTGTGGTCTGGTGGAATGAGCAGAGTCTTTTTAGTGGCAGTGGTGATTGTCTGCAGGTGAGTCCAGGGTTGCAGCTGAGGGTGATAGTCCGGATTAGTGCTGAGATGCACAGGGGCAGAGAGGGAGAGGGACAGAGAGCAAGAGACAGAGAGAGAGAGAGAGAGGGGAGAAAAAGAGGGAGACATGCAAGGGCTGGGTGAGGCTGGGGGGTCATGACACTGGATTACTGAGAATCTACACAGACAGTATGTATGTTGTTTTTTTTTCGATGAAGAAAATGTGTTATTTAATAAGATCTTATGCAAAACAAGGTTTCAAACTCATTTACACTCTCAATTAAAGTTCAGTGACAAACAACATTTTGGCCACAGATATTTTCAATAAAAAAACAAAACATGTTTATGTAGTGTGGCTATATGCTGCAGCAACCAAGGAGAACAACATTGGATTTCCAAATCATGCTTTTCAACCTACAACACCTATTTTATTTGACTACTTTGCTCATGAGCTCCTGGCGTTTCACAAGTAAAACCATCATTTCCCATAGTTCTCTGACTTCTGGCTTAGAAGTACCTAACCTAAGACTTTTCAGAGGATGTTTTCCAGGTAAAGCCAGGTCAGATTAATTTCTACATTGCAAACATCCAAGATCTGCACGTTCAATGAATTAAACACATCACGACACTTTCTGACAGATAACAAATCAGAATTTTAACTCCCTGTTTTCCAGATGGAGGAGATGATGGAGCGAGCAGGGAACAGCCACCTGCTGACTGTCCTGTCGTACCCGAAGGCAGGTCACCTGATTGAACCGCCATACACGCCAAACGCCAGAGCCGGCATGTTCAGAACAGTGGGCACACGTGAGAAGGGTAAGTTCACATTTAGACTGGGTAGCTGTAGACTCTCAGAAATTCTCTGGATGACTGCAGATTGACATGCCAGAATCAGGAACTTGAGTTGTTACAGCTGTTTGTTGTGTTGGCAGTGATGGCTCTGTGGGGCGGCGAGACGGTGGAACATTCTCGTGCTCAGGAAGACGCCTGGAGGAAAATGCTGGTATTTCTGAGGGAGAATCTGTTTCCCACCTGTAACCAAGTTGACAAGCATGATAGTAGCTTGACAAAGTAAAGCCAAAGCTCGAGTAATTTTTCCTGGAATTTTCTTCCACTCTCTTCTTCTCCATGGAAACAGTCAGCATGTCTCTTGTGTATTGTAGTAGAGGCCTATCTAATGTATGATACTTAAATTGTCCAGGAGAGTTTTGTGTTTCTGTAACGTAATAGTGAGGAAATCACTTCATGGCAACACAGTGAGTTTCTACATATTTTCCTCTGCAGGCAGCAACATTATTTTACATCATGACTTGTCATGAAGAACATGAAAAACATATATAGCTCATGTTCCTTCTGAGTTAAATGCGGTTTAATGTAATTGTTTGAATAAAAATTGTCAGAAGAGGCCAAGATGACGTCTGGAATTTATTTTTTAGAGCAAACATGAAGTACCCTCATCTGTAGTGATAGAAAACGGAAAAACAGCAAGTCCTTGCATTGGACGAAATGATGCCAGAGAACAGATGGAGCTTCTCAGTGACAAATGATTTGAATGATTGTCAAACTGTAGTCAATTTCTGTAAACCAATCCAGTCAGATGTGTAAAATCAATCATTTTTCATTCTGCATTCTGTCATACTGTACCATCAATCCATTAATCACTATAAATTAATGAAGAAGTGTATGTGAATACCTTTACAGCCCTCTGAAGTTACAGATTCTGACCTGTAAAGTACCAGACTGATAATCCTGCATGCTAAATGCTAAATGGTCCACACTTATATAGCATCTTTTAAGCCTGAGCTCGGTTCTGCAAAGCAGTTTTTATATAATCCAAAAGGTAAGACCAATGCTTTACATGATCTTGCAGATAATTTGCTTGAAAATTGTTAGTTTTTCTTTAAAGGGGATCATTGTATTTGTGGTTCAGTGAGACTGTTTCTAAAATATGGTTAGTTTCTGTAAAGTTTTGTTTCTCACAGAAAGACAAATTATTTAACTAATAACTAATACAGTAATTAAAATCAAACTGTTTTCATTGTGATGTGGACAATGAAGTCTCATTCCTTTGGCTGTGAAACACTTTCAGCTGCTTTAGCACTTTTGGGAATAAGTAAAAATATCGATGAATAGGCTTACTGTCAATCTTGTAAGGTCAGCATCAGACTATAAGGCTGTAGTGTTTTGATCAGTTTCTGTTTTAGGTTTATGTCGCTCTACAAAGGCAGAAAGAACAACGATGTGGCTTGCAGCTCTAAAAACTCATATCTTCCGCATTATCTGTGCAATGAACTGGATCTTCTAATGCTGATGACAATTTCTAGGAGAACTGATTGATCAGTAGGTGGTGTGACAGCCCCTGAACTTCCTGTTTGGGCTGTCTTGGTTGGCTGGAGTTCAGGCTCCCTTAGAGAAGAACAGGAAGTCCATCAGCTGATGGCTGACACCTGTGCTGGTTGTTCATCAGCTTGACTGGAATCAGTTGCTCTCTCTCTCTCTGGGCCACACACACACACACACACACACACACACACACACACACACACACACACACACACACACACACACACATTACTGATAGTACTGACCCAGATATTTAGTATGTTTGGTTAAATTATGTTTGGTTAAAATAAATTTAAGTTTCTCTGATCATGTGTCCTCTCTTCTTTGTCCTTCCTGGAGCCGGGTCTTGACGGTGGTCCTTTTATACACGCTGATCTCTTATCTGGAACATAACCTGCTCCGAAGCAGTGCAGCATAAGTCAGCATAAGTTTCCATGGAGATGTACCTGGAAATAAGTGAAACCACCGTCATAGTACTGAAAACCCGAAGTTATCCTGAAGTTACCTCGACAACTTCAAATCCTCCTTTGTAGTTCAGGCCTCTGGAGTGCAACAGATCATA
>NW_007578527.1:313037-329106 GCF_000690725.1 Stegastes partitus | reverse complement strand
GTTATGCATAAAAGGGATTCTGGAGTCTTCACAAAAACCTCCAGTGGATACAAAATGCTGCAGCCTGAGTTCTGACAGTAACCAGCGAGAGAGATTATATTTGTCCCGTATTAGCTGCTCTCCATTGGCTCCCTGTAAAAACCGAAATAGAATTTTAAAATCCTTTCCCTCACATACAAAGCTCTTAATGACCAAGCTCCTTGTATCTTTAAGACTGTCTTGCACCATATTATTCCAGCACAGCACTTTTCTCTCCAACTTCACGTTAACTTATTGTTTCTGCAGTTTCCAGAGGTAGAATAGGACAGATTCCCCCACGACCCTACAGAGGATAAAGTGGTGTATACAAAATGGATGGATAATTGGCTCCTGGTATTTTACACTTTTGGCATCAACTGTCACTCAGTTTGGTGAAGAGCACAGCTTCTCTTTTCAACACCGACTGTCAACTGCCCAGGAGAATGCACAGGAATACATTTGTTTTGTTATGCAATGTATGTTTTTTTTTTTTGTTACAGTATGAAATAAATCCTAATGTAAGGTAAAGGTCTTGTATGTTGAGCCAAAAACTTTGGAATTCTTTCATGAAGCATGTGTTCCACTAGTAGCATGTAATACTACATTAAATCAGAGGCATGCATGCCAGAGGGAGAAGCCTTAACTTTTGGCTGACCGCAAGACAAATCCCTGGCTACATGGACGGTGAAGGAAAACAGCGGAAGTCAGTAAAGTAAAAAAAGTCGGCTGTACGTTTCTGTGTGATCGCAAATGATAGTATTCAGAGGCAACTGCCAGTGGAAAACTTGCAAGTCTCCAATAATGTGGCTGTAGATTGTAATAATCACATCAGTGCTCCACTGTAATCTGTAGCCAGCTGATATATCCTGTAAAAGCTGACGTAATGACATAGCTAGTGCCTCATAGAAAGAAGGTTGGGGTTGATGAATGGGTTGACATCACATATGGCTTAACACCAGGACATTACTGTATGCTCCATTTTAAACTGAAATTCAGCATTTTTCTTTTAAAATCATGACTGTTCCATAAGCTTAACTGCATCATTATTATTGTAACATTAACAACAAAGGGCCTCTGTGCTGTATTTCCTGGCCGTGATATCGGGCAGTAATTGGAGGAATGCTCCATGGGCTGTATTGAGAGACTATGAATGACCTACATATTTGTTCAAGTTGAAAGTTATGTATGAATGAATTGTATGAATGTACTGAGGTAAAGAGGTCGCTATTCAGTTAAACTATGTATATCATTAAATGGAAATACTAGTAAAACACAGGTGCTTATAAGTGTGCAGTAGGTGTGCTTAGGAAATGTAGTTTTTCCCCTCTAATGTACATGATTATTCTAGGCTAGATTTAAAAAAAAAAAAAAAGCAAGCCTTTAAAAAAAAACTTAATTCTTACAAAAAAAAAAACACCTACAACTAAAAATCTAAGAATTTTGAGAAAACCAGGAAGCTCAGTGCAGAAATGCACGCGTTTGACAGAACCAGCAACTGCGCGTGTGTGTTGCTGCGGTGTTTGACCGCTGGGGGGCGTCCTGCCTCCATCTAAGCTGCCTCCACCCTCAGTAGCGTCTCTGACAGAGCGCTTCATGAAGCTCATTAAGTTCATGTGTGACTGCACGAACAGCGCGCATCTTCCACCACTGCTTTCATGTGTCCGGATGCGCCTTTTCTCTCCATCAGGTCCAGGATCAGAAGTCCTGCTCAGTCCTGAGAGCAGCTGTGTGTCCGGGGAACTTGATGAGACCCTCAGACTCCCGTGATGAGCCTCACCGAGCTTCTTGTGACGTAGCACAGCCGCACCGCTCCGCACCGCGCACTTTGGAGAGCTGGGAAGCAAAGAAAAACGCGCGCTTCCCTTCTCTGGACTCAACCCTTGATGTGAACATGTCTTTACTGTGGTGACCTGTCCAACACACTTGTCACACACCAGCCGGGGTTGGAGGGCAGAAACCCGGGCGTCATCCTCTGGCTGAGCGGCGGGGAATTGAACCGACACCCGCAGGTGATCAGAGTGGTCAGAAAGCTGCTGTTTAGAGGAATTTATCACTTCTCCGCCAGGAGCAGGAGCAGCTCTGCTCTGTAACTGCAGAAACAGAAAAAAAAAAAGAAAGAAGAAGTGGATTTGGGATTTATTATTTCTGCTGCATGGATGCTGATGCAGACCGAGTCCCCCTGTTTAGGAATTTAACTGGAAATGTTTGCTTGATCTGACAAACACCTGGAGACATCCAACATCTGGCTGACCTGTGACACAGAGAGGAAACAACTGCTCCTGCTGTGGGGAGAAAAAGGTAGGGTACCTGAACGCATCACAACATTTTTTGGGGGGCTACAGAGATTTAACAGGTAAAAGGAGCCAACGTTCAATTAAAGATCAATAACCTGCAGCCAGGTTATTGATCACTAAATCACAGTACATAGACTGTCTGTTCTTTTTGATCATGTTGGAGACAGGAGCCCAAACTGAAAACCCTCCACATTCTGGAACTCCATCCTCCAGCAAAATCAATCAATCGATCAGTTCCAATCGATAGTGAGACTCTGTGTAGGGCTGCACGGATCCCTGTCTGTTTCAGCTGCTTTCAGATCAGATTCAGGCTTTTTATGATTCCAGCTGATTCTGCGAGAGTGCAACTTCAAAATGCAACGGACTCAACTGTGCGCGTGCATGTGCATTCACGGAATATCACGCGGGCGCATTCATGAGGAGTGCCGGAGTGTTCTCCCACGCATCTCAATTTGTGTGTGCGCGCCTGAATCACGCCTGCATGTAGATAATTGTGAAAATGTTTGAGAACGTGTGAATGCACTGGTGAAGCTTCTGGCTGCGTGCACGCGCGTTCATGAATGTGTGTGCGCCTTTAGCTTTGCTCTGCCGACTGAGAATGTGTGTGTGTGTGTGTATGTGTGTGTCAGAGATCATGTTAGTGCGCGTGCCTGCGCGTGAGTGCTGCCAAAAAGTAAGCTCTAAGGGTGTGTGCGCGTGAAAGTAGTCACGCGCGTTCACGGCCTGCGTTCAGAGTTGAGATGTGTTTCAACTCTTGTGAAAATGTGCGTGTGTCTGTGTGCGGCCTGGGGATGGATGTGAGAAATGACCTTATGTTTTTGATGTGAAGCAGAGAGAGAGGGAGGTGCATGTATTCATGAAAAAGGGCTGTTTAAGGAAGAAAGAAAGAAAACATTAAAGAAAAGGAAGCCCGAGAAGGGCAGTGAGAGTGAGCTTCATAGAAATCAAATGAGAGAGAGAGAGAGAGAGAGAGAGAGAGAGAGTGTGTGTCTCTGTGGGTAATTTTCCCTCCTGCAAGGAACAATAAGAGCTGAGTGACTTTATTTACTCCCTGAAATCTCCTGTCAGCAGATCAGCATCCAATCATCAGCTCTGACATGTACAGTGGAAGGCATCAGACAGTCTATCAATCATCTATTTTATCTTAAATAGTCAGAAGTGTGTGGACACCTGAACATTATAGCCAGACACAATTACAACATTAGGGCTGCACAGTATATTGGTTCAGAGTCGACAATATTCACATTGCAAGAAGTGTGATGGGAGTCTAATGAAGTAAGGAGGAGAGCAATGCAAATGTTTCAGCTGCAGAACGGATGATGTTAGGCGGTATGGTGTGGTTCGCACTGTCGCTTCACAGCTAGAAGGTCCTGGATTTGATTGTCAGGGCCGAAGGCATGCTTTAGTTAATTGATGATTCTAAATTGAATGTAGGTGTGACTGCTTGGTTGACCGTCTCTTTGTGTTGGCCCTGTGATGAACTGGCAACCTTTCTAGGATGTGCTCTGCCTTTTGCCCTAAATCAAGTGAGAAAAGCTTCAGGCCCCAGGATGAAGCTGTGTATAGAATATTAATGGATGAAAAGTATGATGTTGACCTAAAGCAGGTACTCTGCAGTATTTTGCAATCGATGCCCCTCCATGAAGCAACACAACCGAATTAGTTTGAATATTTAAATCAGCACCATAAAGCTCTGTAATGAGTGCACAGCTAGATCTGAACGCCATCAAACAAAATACTATTTTGAATTCTTTTGGCAGTTTTACACCATACGAGAAAGACTCCATATGCCCTTTTTTTTTAATTTTGTTTTTTTTAAATCATCTTTTGTTTTCTATGCAGAACATGGTTGAGTGATTTCTTTTTTTCTAAATAAAGTTATTTATGCCAAGTGGTTAAAATGTTTGGTCCCCATTATTGGGCAGCCCTCCATACACAAACTGGTCCATCAGACTGCCAGATAGAGATGTCTGATTCATAACTTCAAACTACCAGTTTCCTTTGGTCCAGCCTTCAGAGAAGGTGTGCTTTATATTGCCTCCTCAAAAGAGGATGGACACACAAGTCTCCTACATGACATCCTGTATGTTTACGTTCAAACAAAGCCATTTGCTGTAACTATTTACAGAGCAAAAAAGTGAAAAGGGTGATGTAATTATAAAGCCACACAGTCTATGTAAGCAGGAGGTCGAGGTGGATGAAAGGGTCAACAAACCTTTTGTTTCCCATTCCAGCCATGACAAAATGGAGTCATTTTACCCCAAACCGCAGTATTTCCTTGAAGACATGACGCAGACATAGGACACAAGAAACTTTGTTTTCATCCTACTCCTGTGTAAAACAACCCCACAACAAAATTATGATGGTACTCCCCGAGTTAACACAATATTCAAAATATATAGATGCAAGGGGGTTGGTGCTATGAGGTAATTCAATGTGTAAATACAAGTGCAGTTTGGTGTGCAAAATAAATAAGCAACCAATGTATGGCTTATGAGTATATTCCACAGCAGAAAGTTCAATAGGGGGTTAAATTAGTGCAATATGCATGTGAGCATAATGCACAGGCTGTCAGTCTATGTTAAACAATTTTCGAGCTTTTGGGAAGTGTTGTTGCGCTTGCATTGTCCTTTATCGTCTGTCAGAGGGAAGCAGTTTGAAGAGGTGGTGGGAGGGGGTGGGTTGGGTCACACATGACGTTGGAGGCCCTGCTCTGACATCAGACTTGGTAAATGTCATCAACTACCGGCAGCTGTGTCCAAATGATGTTTTGGGCGGTCGTGATGACCCGCTGCACAGCTTCCTGGTCCAGCCTGGTGCAGCTGGCACATCATGCTGTGATGCAGAATGTCAGGACACTCTTTACTGCGCACCACTAAAAGTTGTTTTTAAGTTAAACCGTGATCTTTCCTCTTTAAATTTCTGCCCGAGTGAGACAGCTTGTTTCAATCAGTAACAGCTCCACAACTGTGAGGCCTGAATGAACAACAACGGCTCCTATAGATAAGAGGCATGCAAGACTTTTGAAAAACGACAACTTCTCTTTTAATCTTTACCACAAAAGTGAGATTTGTAACTGACAAAAGTGGACATTTTTACTAATTGAACCTGTACATTAGAGAGTAAACAACATTCTTATAACAAACAGTGATGTTATTGAACTCAACTACAACTCTTTAAAAATGTATTTGAACAGAAACGAATCCCTGCTAATATAAACTGATTATTAGCTACAGTGGTGCTGAGCGGCCTCTACATTGAATGTGTAACACTTTGGTTGCATTTTTGTCACACTTCCACGTGTTGCTGTAGAAACACATGTCAGATACTCCAGCTGGTGCTTGCCATTTGCACATGGTAGTCCAGTACCTTGTTCCTGTCATGTCAATAAGATTAATGATTGGCAGGTAATTATGAACATCACTGTGCTTGCATGAGAATAGAAAATCTGGCTATAAATATTAATCTGCAGCCATGCTATGTTTATATTTGCAGGCCAGCATTTAATAATTAGAAGTTAAGACAAAAAGGGTTGGATATTGTGTATATTTTAATGACTTTAGTTCCCATTCTGATTGTCAGTTCTAGTTCTTAACAATTCCCCATTCCTATTCTATGACTTGCAGGTGGTTAGAGTAGCTACAACAGTAAATACTGCTTTTATGTTAATGCATTGGTGATAATAATCTAATAATATAATATACTGTATTATAGTGTAACCATAGAAGACATTTTCCTTCAGTGAGTACTTTCACTTGTACTACCACAGTACATTTTACTGATTCTACTGACATATTTTAAGTAACGTTTTCACTGTATGCCTGTTACAGTGTGTCTTTTACTTGAGTACAAGATGAGTATTTTCTACATCACTTCCTGTCTCTGTCTATGAAGAAAAGCAAACACTGAAAATGTACATAAGCTAATGTGTTTGTAAGCAGTGAGGACACACAGCCACAGCCTGACTGTACATCTCCTTTAAGGAAAGTGGCCACGTAGACGAGTAGGTTTATTTTGTGAAGTGAGTCTCTCCTGGCATGTGACAGAAATAGCAGCACGTTGTTGGAGTTAGAGTAAACTAATGCTATAAAGACAGTAAAGTTACTTAAGTCAGCTTTACGGAGCCTGAATAAGCTGTACTGTTACTGAAAGTTTGTATGTTGTGTTCACTGTCACAGCAGCGAGATAGAGTCTCTGTTCATATAATTTATTACAAATCCTCCTACATTCTGCAAATAAATATCAAGCTGCACATAACACCCCTGTCGTCCCCCCCATAAGTGGATGTGTGCTGTAAAATTTAAAGTGTGAGCAGGTTGTTTTCTGTGACCTTAAAAGGATCAGGCTTATTCTTCCTAAGAATATCTGGATTCTTGTTAAGAGAGCTGCAGCCTGATTAATGTCAAATATACTGTGCATTACCTGCTGGTTTTGCATTTTTTTCTCTCCTAGAACTCACATATTTTTGTCATTAATCCACTCTTTAAAACTTGGAATACTGCTAAAAATACAAACTAACCCAAGGTATGAACATCTTTGTACCTGGAAGTGCTATTTTATTCTTGTTTTAATTTTCTCAACTGAACGTTTGCTGGTCGGCAAAACAAGACCTTCAAGATTTCAACTTGGGCTTCATGCAGCTGTGATGGGCATTTTTTCTCTATTTTATCAAATAAACAATTAAATTATTGGTAAGAATTTTAGCAGATTAATAGACTGTAAGTGTAACTTGTAGCCCCATAATTTATTTTTACGGACAAATTTAGGGGGAACTAAAAATAAGAACTGTTGTGTTTTTGTTACCTAAGATTGAGCCCTTCATATCTATATAGCCCAGAACAGACAAACCAGGCACTTTCATGTTTTTATCGACCACCATAGATTCCTCTATGTTTGGAAAGGTGTGGCGAGGTGGAAAGTGTTATGTTGGTTGCGATCTGCGACTTCACCTCAGCGTCCTACACACTACACCTTTAAAATTGATAATATAAAGTCAATAAAATGCTTGGTGCTGCCCCCAGATGTGTAAAATACATTATATGCTGTGTTTTTACTCATACAGGTTACCACATCATTATACACACTCTCAATGCCACACTTATAGGAATATACTTAGGCATAGATACAGAGCATGCTAAAACATGTAAAACAGTCCTCCACTTTAACACTTTTACCATTAGCAGTGACTGCCATTATATTATTGATCACCTTATTGCTTTTTATACACAGAGAGAAGCTGTTCTCAGTTTCTGTAAGACTCTTTGTTTTTATCATTTAAAAAGATTCTGGTATTTGCCATTCCAGTGTAATTAGGTTGCAAAGCGGAAGACAGAAGTAAAGCCGAAGACTCAGACAGTAGCCCTGTGGTGCACCTCTACACAGCCACTTGAGGGATCTCTGGTTTAAAGATTGGATATTGATCAAGTTTTGTTTATTTCACCTTTTGTCTGAATCTCTGACAGGTTTCTGGAAGAATGTGAAACTGGAGCGGCAGGGAGTCTGAAGTTCTGCCTTAGCCAGGTATGCTTGCCACAAGAGCCTGGACCACAGGAAAACCTCAGGGTCGGTCCTCGTAGGTTGGACTGCCTGCCGTGGTTGACCCTGCCCTGGGAGACTCCATGTTCTGGCTCATCCTGTCCTCACCACACAGCCTGCACCACCACCTGCCTGCTGATTGTGCGATTAAATTGCTGCTCCTCTTCCCTGCAGCTCTACTCACTGAAAAATGGCGAACGGTTCAAACCTCCCAACTGTCTCCAGCCACTGCTTCCTCTCTCTGCTGATGCTGAAGAGTTTCTGGCTGCTAGGTTCTACGTCTCAGAAGCCCGCTGTGTTAACAGACTCCCAGCAGCCTCAGCAGGAGTTTGCTCACTCCATCCGCTTGGATGGCGACATCATCCTGGGTGGCTTGTTTCCCGTGCACGCCCGTGGCGAGAGGGGCATCCCCTGTGGTGAGCTGAAGAAGGAGAAGGGCATCCATCGGCTGGAGGCCATGCTGTTTGCCATTGACCTCATCAACAAGGACCCAGAGCTGCTGCCCAATGTGACACTCGGGGCACGCATCCTAGACACATGTTCGCGTGACACCTACGCCCTGGAGCAGTCGCTCACCTTTGTACAGGCACTCATTGAGAGGGATGGCTCTGACGTCCGCTGTGCTAATGGAGAACCGCCCATCTTCGCCAAGCCAGATAAAGTAGTGGGCGTCATCGGGGCATCAGCCAGCTCTGTGTCGATCATGGTAGCCAACATCCTGCGACTGTTCAAGGTAAGAGAACGCTGTGGTGGTTCCTTGAAGTTGTTGTAGTTTGGACAGGCGTGCTTTTGCAGGGTGACTTAGCTTTGGTCAGCATCTGGTTTGTAGCCGTGGCCATTGTTGTCAGAAACAGAAAGTAGCCTACAAGCACAGTGGAGATGTTTTTTTCTGTTGGACTATGTGACTTTAAAGGGTTTCACATCTCATAGTAGCAGTAAACTGTTTAACCTAAACAAACCAATTGAGATGCTCATCTTTTACAATTCAGGGTGGTGTTAGAGCAGTGGTTAGGACTGTCACTCACAGCTAGAGAGTGCTGGGTTCGATACTCGGCCTGGGGTCTTATTGTGTGGAGTTTGCGTGTTCTCCCTGTGCCTTGGTGGGTTCTCGCCTGGTGCGTCGGCTTTATCCAACAGTCCAAAGAAATGTTGAGGTTAGTTGGTGATTCTAAACTGTCCATAGGTGTGAATGTGAGTGTGCTTGGTTGTCTGTCTCTCTGTGTAGCCCTGTGATAGACTGGTGACCTGTCCAGGGTGTAACCTGCCGTCACCCTAAGTCAGCTGGGATAGACTCCAGCCCCATAGCGACCGTACAGAGAATAAAACGGTGTGAAGAAAATGGATAACTAGATCTTTTACAATTCTAAATAAGGTCACAAAAGCTCATGGAATTAAGTTTATGCGACAGAATAAAAAAGACAGGAGAAGGCACAGTACTGCTCCAACACTGTGTACAGCGGACACACTAGATATATCTTGTAGATCATCTTTAAAAAAAAAAATTGCTCAGTTTGTCCATATTTTTGATTTAATGACTAAAACATTAATTCTGCAGAACAAAGCAGAAGTATTTTGTGAGTAATTGTACCATGTAACTTGGGAACTCTCTTTAGCAAAATGGAATGTCAAACTCAAGCTTAAATGAACACGATCCTTAGATGTCACAGAAACTAACTGGAAAAATAGCTGTAAAGAGGCAGGAACATTTTGGGTTAGAGTTATTGGGATTGGTTTAGCCAGCAATGGACCACCAAGACAGAGACTTTTGTAGCGAATACTGGCCTCTAGCCAGTGAAAAGAGAATAAGCCAGACAGAGACACGGTGTTCATGAAGCCTTCAGCGCATGAAGCACAGAAGACACAATGGTAAATTGACATTTTTGCCTCTTGAGTCTACATTACAGGGAATGTAACCATCATTCATAATTATTGGATGATGTTGGGCCAATTATTGACGATTATATATATATCATTTTAAAATGTACATCCCTAGTTGTAACACCAAAAAGTCTGAATTTGGCTAATTAGTATTGCTACTTCAGACATACCCTAAAAAAATTTAATTTTAAGTCATATGATTGTATTAAATATTGTATTGCTGTAGTCACTGTAAGTCACTAATATAGTTACATCATTATATCTACCAACACTAAAATAATTACTTGTGAAGTGGGTGTATTTGATTCCACAGATTCCTCTATTATCACACCGTCAGACACCTTCTTTTCCTGCTTTCTAATATCACCATGTCTCTGTCTTCATGACAACATCCTGTGTTTCTCCTGCAGGAGATGAGGATATGTGGGGAACAGCAGAACAGACAGACAGGTGTGAGAGCGGACCGCTGGCTGTTTTTACAGCCTGGTTTAATCTTGTGTAGAGCAGAGAAGCTGCAGGTTGCCCTCAGCAGTGTGGAAAGATTCAAAGTGTGAGGAAGAATTAGCTCATTAGCAGTTCTGGATTCAAAAATCCTAAAGCTGCTGGAGTCAAGTGAGGGAAACAGGTTTTTGTTTGAGGTTATACTCTGACAGCATGAGTGAATGCCAACTGTGTGTGTGGCCATTGGCTGAATAGCACAGTGACGGGGAACAGTAAAGTCATTACACAGAAAGCATTGATGTTTGAGTTGGTGAGGGTTCATTTTATGAATGTCAGTCAAAGCTCAGCAAACCCCCTTAAGATTGTCAATAACACTTTCCATAACCCTGATTCTCAGTACTGATAATGAACTCAAACATTTTGAACACCTTATTTTGTCCTCCTCCAGAAATAAGTTTTTCTGCCTGATGCTTTGAACATCATTGTGCAGAAAGATGTACGTGCTGAGTTTTCTCCAGGGTAAGAGGGAAGGCTCCTCTGTTGAATCCCAGTTCAACACGTTGATGTACAAGATGATTCTGTAACATCACAGCTACTTAGGAGCCAATCACAGTCCAATGTGACACTTCAACAACTGTCACGGGCAAGCCTGAGCTTGGAAATTGACTTTATTGAAAGCAGCGAAAGACATCTTGTCACCAGCAGATATTTTCACTTTCATAAATTTAGGATTTCTTCAGTGAGGGTGAAGGGCTTTTTTTTTTAGCAGGAAATTGAAGAGTTTTTTTTAAACAATCAGACAGAATATGGCTCCAAGCACAGTTTTGTAATGTGCAGTGTCATAAAAAATTACTACTTGCCTTCTTAAATTCTTATTTTTTTGAATATTTCCCCCATTTAAATGTTTAAGACCGTCAAACAAATTTAAATATTAGACAAAGATAACCAAAGTAAACACAAAATGCAGCTTTTAAGTGATGATTTAATGTTTTAAGAGAAAAAAGCTACCCAAACCTATCTGGCCCTGTGTGAAAAAGTAATTGTCTTGTGTTTACTTGGGTTATCTTTGTCTGATATTTACATTTGTTTGATGATCTTAAACATTAAACAAATTTAAATATGTTTTATTCTCAGCTGACAACCTCACCATCCTATTGTTGATCAGGGGGCCATTCACCAAATTCGCAGCATCCAAGCTGCCAGTTGCATCGAAAGGTCATTTATTTTCTCTGGATTATTTTAAGCATTTCATTGCAATTAGCCTCCAGTATATTAGGAAGTGATCCAGCTGCATTATGGGTAAACCAGGACACCAGTCACAAGTTAAACCTTAAAACACAAAGAAAGTACCTCCAACTGTGTTTGTTTCTGTTTTCTGTGGACCAGCAGAATCAAGGATCTTTGGAGAAAAATATGGTGGGAAAATATGAATTCTAATGTGATTAGAAGACACTAGACTTCCCCTAAAGTTAATCTGAAAACACCTTGTAGGAGAACAACACTTCCTACATCCACTTGTTGTCTTAATACGTACAGTATATTGCACATTTCACAGCAGTTGTTCTCATTACTCAGCTGCTCTGTACAGTTTGCACTGATTGAAAAAAAGTAATATGACCACATCTGCTTATTGTGCTTTTGGTCCTTCATGTGCCACCAAAATGGTTCAGAGCACTAAAACATTGACTCTGAAGGATCCCTGTGGGATCTGACACCAAAACTCTAGCAGCAGAAGTGTTAGTTTCAGGTTTAGTGTGCACACTGTTTTTTGTCTAATCAGATGGTCAAAGTCCCAGACTTGGCAAACATAGAGTCAGAAGTTCTTGCTTTGTGTTGGTTTAGAAGGAGGTGTCGGGAATTGACTTCTGCAAAAGAAGAATGTCTGTTTTCTAAAACTGATCTTATGTGACAGATAGTGACAGAAGATAAGATTTGTCTGTTTTTAGTGACATTGTGCAGCAACAAAGATTAGACCTTAGTTGTACAATCAGCTGTTAATGATGCTGTCATTACATAACCAGCTGTTGAACCTGACATCCCAGATCTGTTGTGTAGATTGGACCCTGCATGGGAGCACTAAGAGAAAAGGTGGGACCAACATGGATTCAATATGTCCCCCATAGGCCTGTCACATGTTCCTCTGCAAACTACCATTGGTAGATACTCACCACTGCTGACTGGGAGCAGACTACAAGCTGGTGCTCCACCGGGCTGTGATGATTTGGAAGTGGCCAAAGTCAGGTCTTTACACCTGCACTTTCCACAGGTTGACTACAAGAATCGATTGCTCTATTGTTGTATCATATAAACTAGATGCTGACATGTACTCTACAGCTTTATTTGCCTTATCTGTAAGTGGTCCTAATGTGTTGACTGATCCATGTGTTGTTTTAGTCATTGCTGAAGCCCAGTTGCTGTTTTGTCCTCCATTTGGTTGATGTGAGACAGACCTAATTGCCAGCACAAGAGAAGCATCAACCGTTGCTGGCAGAAGAAACGGTTTTCAGTTCTCCATCAGTTTCATGCTACCTCAGAGCTGGATGCAGCACAGACAACATGCTCAGACGGATGTTTCTTGCATTGCGTTGATATGAAAAGTCGATCCCAGCTGTTGCCTCATCTTCAGCCACGTGTGCAGACAAACTGTGTCTGAGGGCGGTGTGTTGCTGTGCACAGCAGCAAACAAATTCCACTCCGTTGAATTAGTGATGAGCTGTATGATTCATGTGTATGTGTTAGAGCCCGACCAGCTTAATGAGGACAGAAAGGCCCAACAACATCACTTATCTAAATTTAGCTGGAGATGCCTCCGGGGGGGAGGAGAGGGAGGGGTGATGGGAATAGGATTGTGCTGATGCAGAGGTTTCCTCACCAGTGCTGTCACAACCTTCAGCTACAGTCAGGACTCTGACAGACAACGAGGACTGACTGGAGGAGCTGGTTTTTCGTTGATACCCCGTTTATACCCAATAACGGCGTGAGATCTGCATCACTGGATTGCTAAACAAAGGTAAAGTCCTGTCAGGGTCATGCGTCGTCTGATTCAAGCAACTCCGACAAATGCTACACATAATAGCTCCATCATTAGATCAACAATGGAAAAAGAAGTAGAGCCCAGACAGCAGCATTGCTTCTATGACCTGGGGCACGCCATGTTTCCTGTGGACACAATCCAAATAAGAAGAACACACTTTAATACTGGAGGCAAAAAAATCCACAGCAAAAATCCAGCAAAAAATGCAAAAATCCACAGCACAGATGCCAGTGTAAAATAATGTTTCCAGACACTCAGGTTAACAGCTGATGTAAATTGGATGTAAAAGACATGTTTAAGTCCCAAATTTGTGATTTTACAGGCTGCACCATTTTACCAAAAGAAAATGTTCAAGATGCAGCTGAACCCCAGGGCTCCTGAATAACTTGCTGTATTAGCTGCACAACTTTTCTATCACATAGTTTAAGCAACCTTACACTGTGCTTTTTGGTGCTGAACATTACATTTGAAGTGCTACCTGTTTTGTCCGTTCTCACATACATCAGTAATGCCATAGCACATGATAGTTGTAAACATTAACCAAGGTGCATATAAATGTTTTGTACATTTAACTTTTCAGAAGGATGATCTGGAAACGTTGCTCTTCTTTGCCTACATTGTAATAAGTGGTAAATTTCATTATCATTTCTGATTCCTCATTGCCTCGGCTTGCTGCTTCCTGCTGCTGAAACACTGTGGGAAGTGTGGCTGCTCTGTTGTAACATATGCATCTCAGACAGGTGGGCCACTAATTAGTTACTATAGTTTTAAAAGAGTGAAATAAAGCGTTCTCATTCCATATTTAGCTCAGCTGAAACCAAGTGATTTTATCAACCTGGGCAGGTGCCCAGAGACCCTTATAAACAGCCTGCTAAATGTCAGGCACAGCAGTGCAACCAGTCAAAGTGTTTAGATGCACTTGACAGACTTTTAGATGCTCGTGCCTCCGAAAATATCATGTCAGTGCCACAGGAGCGCTGAACTCTCTAGCGGGGTCTGGTGTCATCCCTCCTTGGGACAGTAATGGAGGAAGTATTTGGGTCTTTAAGTGAAACCTTGAATAAGTGTTTTTTTTTTTTTTTCCATGTTGGTGCAACAGAAACAAGATGGGATCACAACTGTGACTCATAATTTTTTATTATGATGAAATTCTTAGCATACAGTCACATAGCAGCTATGGAACAGCATTATCATTCACTCAGGGTTGTGTCTTGTATTACTGATGAATGTACGTCTAATATTCACTATTTTATCTCTCTGTCTGTTGTTCCAGTTTAACCAGTCATGTCATACATTTGCGCTGTTGTAATTAACCAGAGCAGCAGGTGGCAAGTTCAGAAAACAACAAAAATACACACATAATATATCACATTATTAGAACACAACCTTAATTATATATATAATCACAACAATCAACTCCTCAGAGTGGGATGTCTCAAATACTGACTCAGATTGTCATGACATGTCCTGATCTCTAGGGGATGAACTTTTTTAGGTGTTTGTGACTTCATGATCTTTCCTCTTGCGCCACTCTGAAGATAAATCAGACATTTTTAGCTCCACTACTGGTAAGGATCTAAGAATAGATAAATCTGTCTTGCCTTGATTGCAAGGAGTTTTGCTGTTAATAAAACTCTCTCCTGTCTCTTCAGAAGCTTCACAGAGAGTGTCAGAGGTGAGATACTTCATCTGAAACTGTGATATGCTCTCGGTGCATTTGCATAATATTTGCACATTCATTTCACACAGTATCACAGTCTGAGCACGGCCTCGTCTTCAGGAGGACGCTCTGCTGCGACAGTCACTCACGCTGCTGCGCTATATTTCCATCTCTGCGTGGGAGAGACAGAACCACTGAGTCTCTGTTTATGAGCTTGCTGCAGGCTTCGCCAAAAACACAAAATAAAAAATGAAAGAGGCGAGAAAATAACAGAGGGAGGAATGAAAACAGAGGGAACCTTCTTCCATCGTTCCATATGAACTGTCAGAGGGAGCAGGAGAGCCGAGCCTCCAGCAGCACGACTGCCTCGATCCACAGAAGAAGTCAATATCACCCGTGGTGTTACCTGGGATGCCAGGATCCCAAACAACAGGGCAAATTCACATTAACCAACAGATGTAAACAAACAAATTTGCTGCTTTGTTGATGAAAAAAAATGATTATAGTCGTGTTTTCCAGTGTAGCAGGAGTTTGAGGAAAAATATTAGACTATTACACAAATTACATGTAATTTTCAATAAAAACCTCCAACTGCTGGTAGCCACTGATGCAACTCACAATTATGTTATATACAGTGGTCTCTCATATTTACACTACCTTTACTGCTAAAGATGGAATTCTCTGCACTGCGACTGTAGCGGCTCATCATGAAATTATTCTATAAACATGCCAAATATTTCATCCCTCAGTAACGTTATACAATTCAGCTGTACTGCATCCATGGCCGACATTAAAACCACTAACAGGTGATTTAAATACCACTGATCATCTCACTATAATGCAATGTTCTGCTGGGAAACCTGCCGTTTTGGCCGTCAAGCCGATGCTACTTTGACACGTACCACAACACCTGAACATGGACCACAGCCCTCCCCAGTGGCAGAGACCACCCCTTGCAGGACAATGCAAAAACTCTAGACTCCAGAACTCCCGAGATCCAAATCCAATCAAACGTCTGTTAGATTTCCGCAAACGTTTTCAGCAAAAATTTTACATTTTAGCTTTTAGTCAGGAATTTTCTTTGTTCTTTGTAATGCTGTGTAATGTATAGGCCATAGACTGTATAAAAGATGGACGTAGCAACTGGCCCTGAAAAATGAAGCCAACCCGGAAGTGTCAAAAACCTGCAATATCACTACGTCCACTAGT
>NW_007578527.1:291729-312598 GCF_000690725.1 Stegastes partitus | reverse complement strand
AGACAATGGATGGATGGATAATAACAGAACTGTCTCAAATGTTTTTTTACTTGACATGAAGCATGACTTGAAACACAGCCGAAATGACTTGAAACTTGACTAACGCATGTATCAGCTGAATGAAGACAACTGATGTAGGACCTCTGTACTCAGTCTGCATGTGTACTGGTTAGTACAGAGACCTTGCGGTCAGTCGTCTCTGAACCATCTGATGGATTGGTACCTCCATTATGACCTCGACTGAATCTTACCTGGTGCCCATTGGCAGGTAATGTCACTGCAGGTGCGTATTCAGCCTCCTGCAGCCATCATACCAAGACAGTCAGACATTTCTCGTTAACCGACAGTGTGACCTCAACAACTCAGTCTGAGCGGCAGCATCATGCACATTTAGCAACCTCATCTCATATTAACAGCCTATAAGTATAAATATGGGGGTGAAACCACTCCACCTCCTGTAGAAATTAATGCAAGCTGGAGGCATCCGACGGCTATTTTGCCTCGATTACCTGATCGCTATGTTGTTGGATAACAAATGTAATTTCTCTGTGAGAGGAAAGAAAATAGAGGAGAGGGTGGATAATGGAATTTAATCAGGGGGAATTTGCTCATTGTAGCAGCAATTCATTAGTGTGGCTGATAATAACAACCTCGTTAAGCTGTCTGAAGCCACCGTCCTCATCGTTTTATTGTCTGCGCTAATAAAGCTTTTTGTGCTTTACGCTCATTTTGATGGCCTCAATTTGTAATCTATCCAGTTTTTAATAAACCATTTTGAAAACTGTCTGACAGATGTGCTGTGTGTCAGGGAAGGTAATACCTCCAGACCGTCTCATCTCAGTGCAGGAGACAGTGATACTGTACAAACCAAAACCTGCAGCAACATAAAACAGGCAGTAAAGATGCTGAAACAGATGACTGCAGTGGAAAATGTTCCCACTTGCAGACATCGCTGTAAAAGACGCATTTATCTTTCTGGGGGAACATGGTGCACTTCATGTGTGAACTCGTGTCAGGTGACTTAAGGTTTAACTTGAGACTTAAACTTATCTTTCATGACTTAAAACTTGGCTTGGATTTGTGTCAGATGACTTTTGCAATGTGACTCGGACTTGTCTGAGGTGATGTGAGACTTGGACTTGTCTGAGGTGATGTGAGACTTGGACTTGTCTCATAACTTGAGACTCGACTTTGACTCCCATCACTTGAGGCTTCACTGACTGTTGTTTTTGTCTATTATTATACGAGGCCTGACTTGAAGTTGATCCAACAGCCAACAGAAAATTAATCCACAACAGATAAGTGGTTTGTCATTGGTTAATAAATGATACTCCAGTTATTCTCTGGCTACAGTGTCTGTGGGTGTGGAAATTTTCTGTTTTGTCTTTGGATATATTTGCGATTGGCTCCGTGGGTCGAACCTGTCTTGTATCTGCAATTTGTTCAGACCTCAGAGTAAAGACATTTCTGCTCGCTCTCAATTCATCTCATCCTTTTGCTTTATGTCTGTGTTGTGAATAAAAGGTCATAATTCTGCCACCAGATGAGAAATCTGATCCATGTGGGAATAAAAAGCTCAGAGTGGAGCTCAGATAATACTCTGAAATTTCAGACTGCAGTGGAGTCAGTGGGCGGTCAGTGTGACCTCTGCAGATGGATCGCCTGTGATCAGCTGAGCAGCGATAAAGGTCAGAGGTCAGCAGGTATCAACAGAATCCATTAAGCATGAAGAAAAATGTTGACACATCATTTTGGTACACACAAGGACGAGTGATTAAATTCAGAGCCATGTGTTTGGGATTTCCAAATGACACTTTAGCAAAGTGATGTTTACAGACATTATGTGTGTGAGCTGAGTGATGACACGTGACAGAATTTACCACCTGGACTTGAAAACATTTGGAAATGTTTGATCAGTGACTCTTTTAAAGTTATTCCTCTATTGTATTGACATGAAGCGGAACATCTCACCTACCATCAGGTGTCCGTTCACTCACTTTTCAATTACATGAATTTCACATGTGCAAAAACACGTGATGTGATTTCTCAGTAAGGGAGAGCAGACCTTTGATGAACACCTCCACACCACAGTCAGTCGGTGAACTAACATGTAAAAAGTGTAGACAATTGAAAGTAATGTGTTTTTATCTTGTAATGAAATGATTTTGTTTTCCTGTGTCAGATCAAAGACTAAACAGTAAAGTTGATTCTAGTTTATTCTTTTCTTGTGTATGAAAAACACAAGTTTCTGATTTTCTAGCCCATATTGTGGTTGATTTAGTTGATCAAAGATGACAGTTATTACTGTAACTGTAAGTTGATTGTTTAGTTTGACAATTAACAGAAATGGAGCCAACAAGACATAAAATCTGATTTTGATAAAATGTAAGAATTTTAAGCTGAGATTTGATTATTTTTTGCTGACAAAACTGTCACCGCAATTAGTTCACAGACTTAGAGAAAGTTGATAGTTGGACAATTCTTTCTGGTTTTACAGTTTTTCTTTGATAAATATAATTTTGAAATTGAAGGATGCCTTGGCAGGTTTTGTTCAGAAGGTTAGGTCATTTTTTAAATGCCAAACTTTCCCCAGTTCCAGTTTGTCATGTGTGAGAATTAACTGCATTTTTTTTTTTTCATTCTTTCTGAAAAGAAATTGAAACTCCTGGGATTGGGCCTGTTGCTCAGACAAAACAAGACTGTTTCCTGTTTTCTGCAAACAGTCAACACTGTTCGTAGAAGACAGTTTTGATAGAAGACAGGACCCGTCCAAGTCAAAAGCCTGTCAGAGGCTGACTGCACTGGGAATTGATCTCTCAATGTTTAGTGAGGAATGATTACAGCAAGCAAAACCTGTTTCAGTGTTCTTTTGGGCCGCTGACTGTTGCTTTAAAACAGACTATAAAAAACTTATCCTGTAATAATTGCATCATTGCCTGGCCGGCTGCAGTGAATCGAAGCGTTACTAAAAGACGGAGGGAGGCTTCACATCTCCTGATTGGTGGATTGGTGGATGGGAGCCCTACAGGCACCCACTTACGCAACAGGGATAACTCTGACTTTTCCTCTGTCTCCTCAGACTGTTATTTTGGATTTGGTTCAGGACATGCTCAAGGAAGAAAAGCCCTCCACTATGAATCACAGCCGCCACAGGGCAGGGATGTTGATCCTTGACCTGCTGCTGCACATTCAGCCTAATGGGGAGAAGTTCAAACCTTAAGTTTTTGCTGAGCGATAGTTTAACCCTGTGCAGTCATTGTTCACGGCCCCCCGACCTCTGACTTATGACAGAATGTGATGTAAATGGCTTGATATGGCTTGATGTCAATGGGTCATCGTTTTGTTGTTTGAAACATGAACAAAACCTACATTTTTCCGACCTAAACACTGTACACCCCCTCATGACATCCCCAATCTCCCAGATCTTAATCTGGCCGTGCATTTACAGTCTAATTTACACAGGCCCCACCCTGCAATCCACAGGACCCAGAGAATCAGCTGCGAACGTCCCAGACATAACAAGATGCCCCCCGAGGTCCCTTAGCCAGGTAGCAAATGGTAAGAGCTGTTTTGGCGACACAAGAGCCAAAAACATCACCTTTCACGCTCTCATACTGCAAGTTTGCACACCAGTTTAAGCAGCAAACAGGTCGGTGGCAAACTATACTATCCCTGACATGAAATTTGAGAACGCCTGTCCATCATTAAGAATCTAGGAGTTATAGTATAAAGAGATTGGCAGTTTGATTTCCAACAGCTCAGCGTGTCTGCTGGTTTCAATATGAACATGAACATCGTTTCACTTGCAAATGAAACATCTGCTTACTGAGTCACTTCTTCCGCCTCGCGGGGCTTTCAATGAACCTGACTTCACACTCTCTTTCTCCTCTTGTCCATCTCAGAGGAGAATCTCAATGAACTTCACTCCTCCTCCTCCTCTGCTGTGGGAGTTGGACATGCTTTGTGTTTTGTCCTTGTGAATGTCAATACTGCTGCAGCTCATTCATCACTGCTAACCGATCCATCTCCTTGTCTTTCATAGATCTGTTCTTTGTGTGTTTCTAGTCGGTGGAGATGTCACCGTAGTGGATTCTGTCAGCCACCGACACGAGTCTGTGCTGCTGGACAGCAACACAGCTCTGTCGCTGTTGGATTTAGTGCCAAGTTGACGGTCATGGGATAATTTTCCAGCATTGTAGAAGCATGGCTTTTGGGATGACTTCTGACTTTATTGTCTCTTCCCAGCTGCACACTTGGTGGTGACTTGACAGTTTAGCCACAGTCGCAGCACAGCTCTGTGAATATTCATATCTGTACATTTGTTGCCCTCTCCAGACTAAAATTTCACAAACTTTCCTTAGAAACCAACAACAGTAAGAATGCTTTGTGTCACACTGAAGATTTGAATGTGACTCAGTATTTGACCTGAACCAACTTCTGTCGATGTTCCTAAAAAACACCCCGAAGTGCAAAAACTCGGATGCGTAAAATTCACATCCTTAGAACATGTTTTATGACTAAGCCTTTATACACACAGTCACATTTTGGTCACCTTAGCAGTTGGTGTAGCCTGAAACTGCCTGAATATTTGAGGTGAGCTGCCTTGCTCAGAGGAGCTTCGGCAGCAGTTTGTTTTCCGGTTCTTCAGGTCCGCTCGAGGCTTCGCTCCCATCCAGCTTGTCGTCTGTGACATGTTTGTGAAATGCGTCGGTGATGCGCAGCGAGTGTTGAGTCACAGCATGAAGCGATGTTGACGAGCGCAGACCGTAACCTGACATTTATTGGGCTGCGGATGTTTTTTTTTTTTTGCCTGAGTGAGTCGGTCAGAGAAGGCAGGAGGAACTGTCATCTTGGGAGGCTCTCTCATAAGTGGGGAAAACCTTCTTCTTCTTCTTGTGTCTCTGTGCACACTTCATGCTTCATTTGTGTTTCCTCCACACTCCCACGCTCGTCTCTTCACGTCTGCTGCTCGGCCTTCATGTCCAAATGCGTCCGCAGTTCAAACCGCAGAGGAAGAGGCTTTCTATTGCATACAGCGCTACCGATTGCACCTGAGTGACACGTCTGAGATTATTTGTGAACATTTTTTTGATTAGCTGTTCAAACAGTGTCTCTATAAATTGTCAGAAAATAGTGGAACATGTTGAGTCCAGTTTCCCAAAATCCAAGGTGATGTCTTACAATATCTGGATTTGACTGACCAAACTATTTGCCAGCACAAGTGACCAAATTATAACCTAACTTTATATGTCTGTATCATTTCAGTTCACTTTAGTGACTGTCTGACTTTAAAATGTCATCATCAGGCTAAAATTGCAAGTTTTCCATGATCCTCAGAAATTGTTATTTCCTTCAGTCATACTTAGCGTTTAATGCTAATTAGTAAATGATAGTATGTTAAAATGCTAATCTAAGATGTGAAAAAAGTTAAATGTTGTTATATGTCTCAATGAAATTAGCATTGAACTCAGAGCAGTGCCGGATTCTGCTGCAAACATGACTGCAGACTCTCGGTCTTATTAATTTGCTCATCAGTTGCCCCCCCATGTGGCAAAATGACTTCAGTCTGTATTAATGACAATCACGCTGACTCTTAAAGCAGTTTGTGATTATTTCTGACAAGTCCTGTGACAGTTTGATGTCAGCTTGTGGCTGGTTTGAGGCTTGAGTCCCTGCTGGTTTTTAGGAAGAAGGAACAGACTCCTTCCTGTTTTTTCGTGGCTTCAGGAAACACTGTTGACTGAAGAAAATAACTAATGACAAAGTCTGACAGCAGAAGATTAACATTTCAAGCAGAAGTGAACAGCTGCAGGTTGGAATCTCACGACGGGACACCAGAACCCATGCGTCTTCACCAAACACGACGCTTCTGCTGGTTAAATCCCAAACCTGAGCAGAAGCTGCCCCCTTTCACCGGATGGTTAGTGATAGGCCTTTGAATGTCTGACTCTTTTTTCCCCCCTTCTTTTTATTTAAAATGCTTCAGGATGGGAAAACACAATGTAATTCAACAACAGAGACAAAGCCTTTAACAGCATTTTTTTTGAGCAGCCAAACAAATCACTGCTTGCTCTGCCATGCCTCTGGCTTTCAGCTAAATGGTTTTTGTTCCTGTGCGGAGGAGGCTATTACCTGGACGAGTCCTTCAGTGATGGTTTAATCACTGTTCTCCCTCCCTTTTTCCTCTAGACTGTGTTTTCTCACATGAAACTTCTCATCTTTTTCTCTTTTCCTGAAATAACTACAGATGACATTCAGCACTGAGAAGATACAGCAGACTGTGTCCTGCTGTTATATCTGTAAATGCAACTTTTATTTTCATCTGTTCATTTCAGGGCTTATTCCTGATTTTTCAACCCTACTATTGCCTAATGAATGTAATTGATGCTCACCAGGTAACTTGCACTTTAATTTCATCCCTGACTTTGTAAAGTTGGTTCTGGGTGTTTCAGGGTTTTCTGACTTCTTAGCACTGTTTGTGTTTAAATAGTTTTTCTATAGCTCTAGGAATTATGTATCTTTAGCCAAGACTTGACTTTTGAGGGTTATCTCTGCTATTTCATATCCATTCTGGACTTTGTAGAGTTCCAGAAAAAACGTTTCAGCCATTCCAGATTGTAAATTCCTATTTGGGAGTTTTAAATTTTACCCTAGACTTTCTTGATTCATGGTGAGTTCTTTGAGCAGTTTTTGACTTTCCTGATTTATGTTATTGTAGAATTGATTTCAGAAGTAACCTCAGAGTCATGGATCTGCGGATTGATGCAGCCTCAGCAGTCGTACGGCTGTTGTGCTGGACAGTTGTGCTGAAGAGGTCCCTGAGATGGACGCCAACGCTCTTTATTCATTGTATGAGCAACATGAGCTCTGGATAGTGACCAGAGTGAAATGAGATAGTGAAACGAGACCGCTGATGGAAGGAACCGAAATGACTATCCGACATAGGGTGGCTCAGCTTTGAAGACGGGGTGGAAAAGCTCAGGCGTCTGGAGAGTCGCTGCTTCCTGGCATCAGAGGCAGCCCGTTGAGTTGGTTCACGCATCTGATTAGGATGCCTTCTGGGCGCCCTCCTATGGAGATTCTTAGGGCACGTCCAATGGGAAGGAGACCCAGGGTAGAGTCAGAATGGCATATCTCATCTGGCCTGAGAATGCCAAATGTTTTTGGGGAGAAGGATGTCTGGAATGCCCTGCTTAGTTTGCCACCACAGCAGTCTGCTACTGTTGACTTTGGAGGTTAATTCAGAAATTGATATGGTCATTTCAGGTTCTCATTTCTCAATCCCTTGGCACTATTTCTAACTTCTTATGTTGCGTGTTGCCTTGTCATTCTTATTTTGGACTGTTTTATTCCAGACTCATTATATTGTATGTCAACTTTCCAGGTATTATTCCAGAAATGTCCTTCTCTCTGGACTTACAGGGTCATCTGTGGCCTTTCAAAATTGTTCTGGACTTTTCTTGCCTTTTAGACATTCGAGTTATTGCAGATTTTAAAGGCTTACTGTAGAATTCCTCTTTTTGGGTTTTGAGGTTTACCTTTGATTTCTCAGGCATTTTTTCTGACCTGCCTTTTTCTCATCACCTTGTCATTCAGGTTACCCACTCTCGGTTTTCACCCAGTTTTCTCTGGATCTTTCCACCAATGCATGTAATTTACCCTCGCCTGCCAGCCTTCCTGCTCAATCTCACCTACAGCCACACACAGCCAATCCAGCCTCTATTCTCTCTGCCTGGTTTGCCACCACTTCACTCCTCACTCTTTTTTTTTTTTTCCAGTGTTGTTCACTTTGCTCAGCCTGCCTCTTGCACAGCTGATCCCTCCACCTCCACCATTCCGCTCAAAGTAAATCTTTGAAACCTTTTCTTAAATCTGCAGGGCGTGTTTGAGCTCTGTTTATGCTAAATCCGAACAGTATTGTAATTTGGGATATTCCAGGTTTATTCTGGATATCAAATGTTAATTACTGACCCTTTCTCAGATGTATTACAATATTTTAAGGATTGTATAAATATTTTAATGGGATTTTGGACCTTTTAAAGTTATTAAAGTGGTATGAGCTATTTTTTTTGTGGACATTTTAGCTTTATTCTTGACCTCGTATTGTCTTATTGCTACTCCTAATTTTTCTTTGTCATTTCCGTCTTTTTTGGAATATTGATCATTGTCAAGGTTAAGATCCAAGGGTCCTGCATTCACAAGGAAGTTACTCTGACACATACGTCTCACCTAAACATTACTGCGGATAGCAACAGCAGGACAGTGCGCCGTGCCACACCACAACAACTGCTCATTAGCAGCTTGAGGAACATGACCTTGTGTTGACTGAGCCTTGAAACTCCCTGAATCCCAATCCTATTACAATTTGCGGGATGTACCAGCACAAATGATTCATGAAGATCCTACCCCACAACCTACAGGACCCAAAGGATCCATTGCCCATGTCCTGGTGCCAGATACTACAAGTCACCCCCCAAAGGTCCTGTGTCCATACTCTCATGGGTCACAGCTATTATGGCAGCATGAGGACGACCTACACTATGCCAGGCTGTCGGCTTTAACGTTGTGACTGATCCGTCTATATTTTTGTGTCATCTCAGGCATTTTCAACTTTAATCTGTAAAATCAGGATTGAAGACCCTTTATTGAAGGCATATTTTAGGACACTTTTAGTCTAATTCCTAATGACTTCGTTAAAGTATCCCTAAAAATGTTCTTTTGTGCTTTTTAGCGTTATTGTCTTTGATTATGCTTCTGTTGAACCTGTTCGTGTTCCTGTAAGATTTGGACAAGATTCAGTTTCAATCTGTGCGCACGAAGGAAGTCACTTATTTGACTTCCTCCCTCGCTTAAAAGATGCCATCTGTTCTTCAGATCTGTAGAGACAGTTAAAGAGGAAAAGAAACTGTAAGTGGATCAACACACAGGCGCACTTACGATGCGTGATGCAAGATTAACTTTTGTCTTTCCTGCTAAATGGTCTGAATCAGCTAATAGAGCCTTAGTTCACCTGTACTCAGTCCACAACAGATCAGGTTAGATTCTGACACAGGGATTTCTTTGAATTCATGAGCCAAGAAAAGTCTAACAGCATACTGTCTGGTTCCACTAGTCTGACTGACATCCTCCTGCAAAAAAAAAAAAGAAGCTGCAGTCCTCGTCTCATCCACAACTTTAATCAGTTCTGCTACTCTTTTATTTGGCCCACTTTTACAGTAGCTGTGTCCAGATTCATGAGAATTGGTCTGTGTTTGAAGCCGATTGCGCCACCGGCCACACTGCTACATGTGTGTACCGGACTAAACTCTTCCACACATGCATCCTGATGTTTCCAGCTGCAGGCTGCAGATGGTCGCAGGATGCTGGGTCAAAACAGAAGCGCGTCGTGTCGTTTTTCTGCAGGCCTCAGGATGATGATGTCACAGCATGTCGTCGCTAGCGTTGTTCCTCCCGATTATCATCAAGCGTCTCCTCAGATCTGTCTCTTCACCTCTCTCAGCAGCATGCCAGCGAGGCCGTGACGTTTTGGGGTTAAGCTGTGGGAGGACGGCGCTCCCTGCCTGCCGCGGGACGTGATGCTCACCGACACGTGTGCGCCGACACTCAGCCGCCGTTCAGCCGTCATGTCGAGCTCAGCAGAAGCTCACAAAGCAGACTGCCTGGTGGACACAACGCAACTGCTGCTCACTACTTCGGCCTTTGTGAGCTTAAAATCAGTCAGACTGTGAAAATACAGGTTACGGTCTGTAAAATTGGTTTACTCAACCTGTAATCCAAAACGTTTGGAATAGCAGAATACTACAATAGAACAAATACAATATAAATAAAGCCAACATAACAGGCTTCACCAAGCTGCTGCCTGTGACTGTTGTGTGAAAACCTCGTGTCTCAACACACCAAACTGAACGAACAAGAGCCAAAACTATTAGTCGATAAACAGAAAAACTGACCAGTGGCAGCCTTCAAGTCATTTTTCTAGCAAAAATAGAAATTGAAGTCTTGTTGCTTTTATTTGACATTTATGATGGAAACTGATTGTGTTTGTGTTTTGTACAGTTTTAGGACAAAACAAGACAGACGAGGAAAATTGTAAAGGCTATTTTTTTTATTTAGTCTGAACCCTGAAACTGTTTTCAAGAAGCATTTGGACCAGCTGATGGTGAAAATCTTTATTCCGACAATGCTTCAGTCATTTTCACATTTTACACAAAGCTGAGAGCTTTTTTTATTGGTTGAAAAAGGTCCTGAATACTTTAGGCTTTAGCCTTCACAATATCGGACATTCTATTCACATCTGAGCAGTGACGTCTCGCAGGAAACCGAGCTGATTGTTGAAACTTTGTTTTTTAGAAATGAGTCGGTGACGAGGACTCACTCTGGATCTGTCCTCCGTACTGCCATCCTCTGCAGCTCCCCCTCACTGATGCTCATTGGTCCTGACAGCTTCCTACTGCTGATTGCTCTACTAACCCTGACTCCCCTGCTCCCCCTATCCTTCCCCCGTCCTCGGGGCGATCCTCCCGCCTTGCTGCAGATCAGCTGAAAACCTGCTGCCTGTCATCACACTGTCACAGGCACAGAGAGAGAAACTGAACATACCAACAGCTCACATTCGCATTCTGTCGATGCTGTTTATTTTCAGAAACATGTTAGTACGGTATAAAAAAATAAAGAGAACAAATGCTTCTGTCAAGTTCAGCAGTACGTGCTCACTGGTCTTGGACTACATCCCCTTTCATGAGTCTCAACCTATTGTGGGGAATGGCAAGCTACTAAAGAATGAACCTGTGTTGTGGCTGTACATACATGTTTTAGTACACACAGTAATGAAAAGCATCTTCGATTAACATTTTGTGCCTGATAGGTGTCTGTTCTTCCTCATTCAAAATGTCTGAATGTATGAATGTGGATGTGGGGTGACGCTTGAAAAGTCAGTTAAAGCTGAGATAAGACAAATTCTCCTGCTTGGAAAAAAAAGCACATTCATCAGACTGAATGTACAGTGAATCTCAAATATCACAGTGAAAGAACAGTAAGACGGACACGTTGTGAGGCAAACTTCAACACACAAAATGCATTTGGTCTTGATACCATGTCAGAATAAGAATTACAAATAAATGGATATATGAAGTTAAAATTCCGAACCTGATTTAATCCCACTTGCTGACTGCATGTTTGCTCAGTTGTTTTGTGACTTTAAACCTCCTGATGGATGTACAGGAATAACTAATCTGTCTGTGAATGATTGATAGCAAAACCAGCAAAAAAAAGAGACGATAAACTGAGTACACATTTACAAGCTGTGTCATCCTGAATCATCAGACCTTCCCCGCTCACACTGAAGGGTATCAGATGGAACAGAAGATGGATATCAGTCTGTCTGCATGTTAAGTAGTCAGCTGTGGTTAGCTTAGCATAAAAACCTAAAGGCAGATGGCTTGGTAGTGTCCAAAGCTGACACGTCTAAAGGTCACTGTTTAACATACTGCATCTCGATATTCATCCCCTGTCTTACTTCAGTTCAGTAGATAATAAGTTTCGGAACAACAGCTCCCATAATGCCTTGGGGGTGAACAACAAGTGCAATAGTACAATGTACTCGCTCACGTACTGACTGTTGTTGTACTCACTGGATCGCTTTGTTGCTGAAGAAAACTTGAAAACCGAATGATTCTCGGGAAAGTTCTGCCGCTATAAGGGATGTCTTTCATTCTATGACTTCTAAGAAGACTTTCTGACTTCTATTTACTGTTGAATGGCTGTTACCATCACGGATCATTCCCATACATATGAGCCAGCAGGGACCTCCTCCAGCTTCTAAGCTCAGTGGGCTGTTATCCCCTCATTTAATGATGCTGTTATTATGTATTTTTATGACAGTAGAGCTGTGATTTAACACTTACAAAGACAAAAAAAATCAGCATTTGGGTTGTTGGAGAACTAAGGTAGTCGACTTCCAGCCAAGAAACTTGAGTTATAGATAGACAGATAGATAGATGTTTCCCACGTTATAAAGCTCTATATTATAAGTTTCCAGGGTGACGACTCCACCAGAGATTTTCACGCATGATCACAACAAAGAGGTTATCTGGGTTACCTCCTGTTTATCAGTGATCAGAATAAATGATGACACACTTACTGAACCTACTAGAAGGTGAAAGAGATCCCTACAGGCTCTTATGTACAGGTGTGACCTGCAGTAATACAGCCACTTAATTGGCTTATAACATTCGAACTAAGCGGTGTAAGTCACACTGGATCTAAAAATATATGTATTACATCTGTGTGTTTAGTTATGATTCAGAGAAAAAAATGATGGTGTTGATGCAGATCGCAGCAGTTGGGTGCCAAGAGTTTTAAACTACCTTAATTGTCTCTGCTCAGCTCCAACTGCTGACTGTGTTAATGAGCAGCAGAAGCAGCAGCCAAACGATAGTAGCTAAAAGGGCACTTGGAGAGCACAGAGCTCTGCCAAGGCATCATACAAACTCTAAACATTGGTCTGGCTCTGCACCAAACCAAAGGTTTGTAGGTTCTTCCTTTTCCCCATGCTCCTACCTTCTACCAAGTTTCATAAACCTCCGCCTGGTACTTTTTGCATAATCCTGCTGAAAGATAAAAAAAAACCAACAGACAAAGGGTAATGAAAACCGTTTTGGTGGAGATGTGCCTGAAATTCACAGCCTCTTTCACCCTCAGTGAGTCTCTTTTCTTGTTCTTTCCAGAGTGTACCTTTAGACAATCCAGATGATGGGGTTGTTTCGTCAGTATTACAAGTCTCACCATGACCAGCAAAGACACATAAATTGTTATGCAAGCAAATATTATGAACACTCTCAGCCTTAGTATACTTTTTTTTTTGGCAGATTTTGCTTGTAGCCAAAAGTTGAAGCAAAGAAACAGTCAACAAGTGACACACTCAGGACCTTTTTATCCATCTACCCATAGCTCTGATCATAGACATAAATGTTTTGCTAAAGGGCACTTTACCTATACTTAATGCCACTTCTTACATCAGCTCCTACCTTCTGACATGATTGAGTCACTCTAACAGTCTGCAATGATCAGCCACCTGTCCGTGGCTTTTTCCTTTAAAACTGACCTCTGACCTGCGCTCTGCTGCTGCTCATTTAAAACCCATCATTAGGAGAAGGAGCCGAGACAGCGTTTTCTCTTCAACGTGCTAAATTAGGAGCCAAATATAGAGAGCAGGAGCAGTGGCATTTCACTGGCATTTCAGTTTGCTCTCCCTGATAAAAATACTTTAATAACCTCGGCAAAAGTTGCAGAATGCCTCAGATCAGGTTTATTCATCAGAGACATTAATGTCCTCATTCCTGTGACTTATAGTCTGACAAAATGCAAGAAAGAGTTTCAGTCCACAAATGGAATCCACTGGAAACTTTGCAAGGTCTTCACCCTACCATGTGAAATGCCCCGAGATGGCATATGACATACATGAATTGACGCTATGTAAGTACAACGGAAATTTAAATTGATGGACAAATGAATAGATGGGGCATAGTAATAAGAAAACACTCCATGTGGAGATGTTAATGGGGTAAAAAAAACAACAACAACTTGGTTTTCACTTGAAGGTGTCTTTTAAGGAGGGAGCCAGGAAGCGTCTTAAAGGAAGGGATAATAAAATGCCATTTGATTTAATGTGGTATTTCCACATTCCTTACTTTTCACAACTCCATAAAAAAGTAATTGGATTTGAAAAACTTCTGATAAAAATCATTTTATCTTTCCATTAGCTTTACCCCCCTTTACACTGTCGAAGGTTATGGGGGGCTGGAGCCTGTCCCAGCTAACACTGGACACACCCTGGACAGATCACAAGTCCATCACAGGGCTCAGTAGACACAGAAGAACCATTCACGCTCGACACACACCTTTGGCCAAATTAGCGTGATTAGTCTCATTTTGTCTACTCTGATTATAGGTATAAGGTTTCCTTTTTTAATCAGAATGAGAATTTTTTTAGATAGGAGCTGTTTTTACTTTTAATGGTGTCTTTAAAAGACATCATGAACCGTGATGAGGGGTCATTCATGCCGTCCCACACATGGGACGCTCTCCTACAGAGACCACCAGGCGGCAGGAGGCGAGACCCGTCAGGCAAACCTGACAGATTGCCAGGCGGGTCACGCCTCCAGGAAACCACCAGCTGATAAAGACACGTCACCACAGACGTCAGTGATGTTTCTGAGGAAGACTGAAATGACAATCGAAACATGTCAAAGGTAAAAACAGCTCCTATCTAAAAAAATACTCCTTGTCTGATAAAAAAAAAAAGAAACCTTATACCTATGGGCAACTTAGAAATCGTCAATAAACCTACCATGCATGTCTTAGTACTGTGGGAAGTCAACAGAGTATCCACACAGGAAACATACGGCCCCAGCCAACCAGCAGAATCACACCCACAGTCTTCTTTAAAGTGCTAACCACGGCACCACCACACTGCCCACTGATAAAGATACAAAACACAAATTACATCCATACACTTCTAATCCCTCCATGCAGCCTGATCATATGATCTGTGGTTTTCTATCTGTATTGATCAACAGCAGTACATCATTGATAGTTCCCGTTGGTGCATGCTAAAATTCACAACATCCTGTTTTGTCTTCTGAATGTGAACAAAACTTTTAAACATAGTGTCTCTTCACATTTGCTCAACGCACATGATATAAGAGACAATAATGGACACGTAGGTGAGCACTGCAATGGTTTTATGTAACAGTTCAAATAAGCAGGAAAAACATGCAGATATTGATTTCATTGAACAAAGAAAGCAAAAATAAATCTACCCGGTAAAGAGCTCATAAACCTGTCAAGTGTTCTGAGGAGGTATTGCATACAGGAAGCATAATATTAAGAGACATGTTTAACAGTTATACTGAAAACATTAGCAGCTGTTTGGCAGCTTCCTCCTGTAAAATGTTCCACTTGAGCTGTGTTGTGTTCTATAGGAGGCGTGAAGCTGTGAGTCGTGTCCAACTCAAGCCTCCTTTAAAACTCGTACAGTGTGAAGTCATATGGGTGGGCTCGGTGGGAATGTAAAGCAATGCTGCCAAAGAAGCAAAGTGCTTGTTAGACCTGAAATAAAGCTTGGGAAGAAAGTTAAAGGCTTAGTGTAGAGGTGATCTGATCCCGATGAATGCGATCTTTCTGCCAGACTTCAGCCAAATTTCTTTGGACTATTTTAAAGGCTGCACAACAGAGACACAGATGAGTGAAAGCACAACTTTCTTTCACATTTTTCTTGGAGGCATGTTCCTCTGGAGAGACTTACTTGCACATCTCAGCACTACTTTTTATTTATTTGATTGTTTTTTTTTTTTATCTTCTTGTCAGAAAAGGGATGAAAGTTGGAGTTCTTTTCTTACATTTCTCAGTTTATAACATAATCCCCCTGAGGGCTGAGGCCACACACAGCTCAACCAATCTAAAGAAACACATACAAATTGTGGTTAAATTATTATTATCATTCATCATGTTTAATGCCACTGCAGAAAGAAAAAAAAATCTCTCGTTTCATTTTTTATCACACAGTTGAAACCAGAAGTTTACATACACCATATAAAAAGACACATAACCTTTTGTTGTTTCCTTTTTTTTTCTCACTGTCTGACATTAAATCAGACTAAACTTTTCCTGTTTCAGGTCATTTAGGAATACCAAAATTTCCTGATGCCTGAAGGTTCCATGTTCATCTGTTCAACCAATTATGTGCACGTATAAACACTATGAGAATGTCCAGCCATCATACTCAGGAAGGAGATGGGTTCTGTGTCCCAGAGATTAAGTGTTTTGGTGCAAAATGTGCGTCTCAACCCCAGAACAAAAGCAAAAGACCTTATAAAGCTGCTGCTGAAGCTGGTAAGAGAGTGTCATTATCCACAGTGAAATGAGTCCTGTACTGACATGGGCTGAAAGGCTGCTCAGAGAGGAAGAAGACATTACTCCAAAAACAACATAAAAAAGACAGATTACAGTTTACAAATGCCCACAGGGACAAATACTTTAATTTTTGGAGACCTGTCCTGTGGTCTGATGAAACTAAAATTCAACTGTTTGGCCATAATGACCATCGCTACATTTGCAAGCCTGAGAACATCATCCCAACTGTGAAGTACGGGGGTGGCAGCATCATGTTGTGGAGGTGTTCTGCTGCAGGAGGGACTGCTGCACTTCACAAACATAAATAATGCCATAAACTCTCTGTGCAGATAATGTATTGCACTGGACATGGGCTGCAGGGTGGCGCAGTTGGTAGCACTGTTGCCTCGCAGCAAGAAGGTCGCCGGTTCGCGTCCCGGTGGGGGCACTGGAATCTTTCTGCGTGGAGTTTGCATGTTCTCCCCGTGCAGTGTGGGTTCTCTCCGGGTTCTCCAGCTTCCTCCCACACAGTCCAAAAACATGCCGAGGTTAATTGGTGATTCTAAATTGTCTGTAGGTGTGAATGTGAGTGTGCTTGGTTGTCTGTCTCTAAGTGTAGCCCTGTGATAGACTGGCGACCTGTCCAGGGTGTCCCCTGCCTTCACCCTAAGTCGGCTGGGATAGACTCCAGCCCCCCTGCGACCCTAGTGAGGATTAAGCGGTGTATAGATAATGGATGGATGGACAACTGGACATGTCGGCAGAGGACAAATGAGCAACTTACTATGTTCAGTGTTGACATTTTTATAATTTTTTTGTCAGATGACAACATTTCTTCATTATGTTATTAGAAAATTTAATCCAGAGGCATTACATGTCTTTGAAAATGTATTTACTGTTGCAAATGGTTGTAAATAAAGGTAATTTCCAGGAAACATGTTGAGTTATGAGTAGCCCTTTGAATTCTGTAGCATCAGCAATAACTAAGTCAACAGAAACAGTAACTCCAGTGTCGGTGAAGTCTGGTTGTGTGCAGCCCATACAGCACGATGTGTGGTCCTCCAGTGTCTGTGACTCCTCATGATGAATTTCATTATGACTTCTCAGACTTGTGTAGATTAGCCGTGTCATAAACAAGACTGACTTGTTTCCCTTCTGAGTCCCTTCTCGTCTCGCTCCCATCCAGCTGGATTTACTGCAGGGCAGCATCACGAGCTGGTGGACCATCAAATGACTCCCTGATAATTCCAAAGTGATGGAGGATAGAGGGCCAACTTCAAAAGACTCCTGCAGAGCAGAAACCCAGCTTTAGAAAACAGTGGGACAGGGCAAGAATGATCAGCAGGATAGAAAGGCTCTATAAATCCTGTTAAACTGAGGGTTTTCACATCAGACTGAGACAGACTCTAGGAAAACGGAGACTTGGTAAAATGTGCCATGAACCACATTAGAAGAAAACTGCAAATTTCAAATCTCTTGTGTTAAACTCTAAATGATTCTGGAAGTATCTGAATGCTGATAACACAACATCTATACTTTTATCATTGCCTAGAAGAAATGTACCACAAATACTTAACCCAGACAGAAAATGTCTTTTTATTTTTAGTATTTTACTTGATTGAGTGTTTCAAGGGACGTTTCTCTGCAAATCCTCTTTGCTTTAAAATGTGGAAAACCTAACAGCTACACTAAACGTTTCCTCGCCTCTGTCTTAAAGGTGCTAATTTTCCCCTTCTTCTTCCTCCATCTGTAAATCCTCCAAACTTGCCAAAATCCTGCGCTCACGCACACATAATGAGTTTCCGCTCTTGCCTCAACAGGCGTCCCAAAAGCCCGACAATTAAATCTGCCTGCTCATTGTTATTTAAAGAATGGTCAGTAATTAGCTGCATCGAGCCGAGGAAACTGTATGTTTCCTCTGGAGCCTCACCTCACTATTAAAGATATTGAGCTGACCGCAGTGGAAAGTAAAATCTAAATCGTCTTCCAGCAGTGAAGGAGATGGTTAGACAAGAAACATTTATAATGATGGTTTTATAATATCACCTGTACCATGTCTAGGCTTAAAAACAATCTAAACAGAGAGGGCTGTTTTATATAGTTTAGACAACCCTCACTAATAAATTGGACGGAGAAAATACTTACCACCTTCTGTATCATGCAGGACAGTTTGACAGCACACCACAAACCACAACCTCACCATCAGCAGTACCAGCCCCGTTCCCAAACAACAAACCTTTATAGACAAATTGTCAAGGTGAACTGACTATTCCGTCTTAACTGATTTTAATTATTGTTGCTTTTAAACGTTGCTACAGTTCTTATATAAAGTGCTCTGACTTTTAGATGCACAAATTCCTTCCTAAAAGCACATTAGTAGACCTACTGAAATCATAATGTGGTAGCTCTGTGCTAAATAATGAGCTGTTGATCCTATGTGTGGAGCTTGTTTGTCTGGTTTTCTTCAGAGCTCATTGTAATGCATGTTGAATGTGCTGAAGATTCAAAATTCAAAACAGGCTGAAAAATAGAATCAAAGTGCCAGAAACTGCAGTTCCTCGAAAGCCCACTTGAGGCAGGCTCTGAAAATGAGTCAACCCCCATGTTCAAATATCTAACTTTACAGCAGAAATAACATGTTTACAGCCTGGAATAAAACATTTTTTTTGGTCTCCGTAGCTAATTTCAATGTTAATGACAACTGTACACAGGGCGAATTTACGTATAACTGACACATTTAAATTGTATTGAAGCATAAATGCAAAAGGGCATGAGACAGGAGAGTCAATGGACCGTCTCAGCTCCACTCACATTCTACCTCTTTGCTAATTTTTTAAATAGTTAGTTATTAGGAGTCAGACTCTGCCAAAATGGATATGGCTGGAGCTACTGCACTGACCTTTAAAACAGCTGTTCAGGAATTCAAAGGGTCTGTTCATAATTATATGCGGTCAGTTAGTTTAATAGCACCAGCTGATTTAGCACCGCCAATGGTGCTGATTTTCCAGTTGGATTACTTTGATAATCCAACTCATATTCTAGTCAGTTCACATCAGTTCAGACAGAATTCAGTAACTATGCTGATCCACCATCTCAGTTTTTGCTCAGTTTGCTTATTTGTTATTTTGGACCCAAAGTTAAGTTCAGTAAAATATTTTCACAGTGATTCAGCAGAGGTTAGTTGTCTAGTTATTGCCACATGAAAATGGCAAAAAGTGGAACATTTTTCAAACAAGGGTGGTATTAGGGCCAGAGAAATTTCCTTTCAGTCCACAATATGTGTATAGTATATCAGGATATATCAATATCTATGTCATTTACACTATTTTCTGCTAAAAATGTCACAAGGCAATTTGCTGGATTACTTAATTTCTATTAGGTTTCTCTATTTACTCCTCTCTATTGAGAAAAGTATTGCATGTCTATTATTTAGGGAGTAATAAATGAATGAACAAAGGACTGATTTGGGACACAGCTTTAGTTTTAATTAACTGGACATGATAACTGAACAGAATGAGAACGTACTTTCCTCATATTCACAGCACCCAAAGCTCGCCTTCAGTAGTAAATGGAATAGTTGGAACATTTTGTACCATTTCTTACAGAAAGCAAGCGATCTGAATACACTGCTTTGGGTTCAGAGGAGTATTTTGAACTATTTTCTGATGTTTTGTAATCTAAAAGTTTAATTGCGTAGTACAGATAATCACTGGGAGACTAATGAGTAATGAAAGCAGCCTTTGGTTGCGGCTCCAGTCCCTAATATGAGCCTATTTTTGTAGGATTGAGATAAACTATTTGAGATTACAAGTGCATGATCCGTAGCAAATGAGCTGAAACATGGCCTGTAATGGTTCTTTTAATAGCCACAGTCATCATGGAAGACTTTTTCTACACTGCTCACGTTTACCAAAAGGAGGAAAATGGTTTCTAGAATGATGTCCTGCTGTCATGTTCAGAAGAGCTGAAGCGGCTTCATGTTATCATTAGAGCGGAGAAACAGTCCGACCCGACAGAGTGAGGTTTCCCTCAGCAGGATGGATGGATTTCAGGCAAAGGCGTAGTGAGAGAACGAGCAGCCTGCTCCCTGCTTTACACGCTCATAAATTAAAATTGCCATGTGGACGCTAATGCTGGAGCTAATGAGTGGCAGCGATGAAGATAAATGTTGTAAACATTCCTGGCTCGTGTCAAGGTGAACTGATAGAAAAACCAACAACATCTCATTTAGGCTGTGTCAGGATTGTATACAAGCTGTGTGATGAGCATGAAAAGCCTGTGAGCTGCTGCAAAAACTGTTTTGATGATGTTTTCACCTCAGCGCTGAGAGCGACGCTTTCATATGTTAATGTGTTTGGGCCACTGCACATTTCCAATTAGAACACTCAGGGTTGGTGCATCTATCTGACAAAGAAACAAAAAGTCAGGAGCCCTGTTCGTCCAGGATGTCTGTCTGACCAACTGTCTCACTCGCTGAAGGAGCTCGTCCTTACAGATTGAGTGAAGCTTATTGTTTGTTACAGAACTTCAGAGTTTGTTTCATCTCTTTGAAGCCTGTTTGTTCCTCCATGCTGACTAAATAATGCTTGCTCTCTGCAGGACATTTGCTTTAACTGTCAGATCTTACAAGTGCCAACAACATCAGGTTAGCATTTCAATGTGTCCAAAACTTTGATTGATGACATCTTTTTGTTGATTCTGTTTAAACCCTGATGGTACAGTTCTATCGCAGCTGCTGCCTAAAGCTGTGCTCACATTACAGCATAAAAACAAGGCTTTCATCCAGTTTATGCTTCTTGAGTTGGAGCAGGATTTACTACTCTGAAACTTTGTGTGGCGCCTACTTACCTTCAGTGCTAATGTTGCAAAAGTGTATCACTTTGTTTTACTCAAACTGTGTTTTTGTCACAAAACCAGTTCCCTGCATTGTCTTGCAAGTATTTCACCTGGAATATTCTGTTTATTTCTGTTCTTTTTG
>NW_007578527.1:271851-291640 GCF_000690725.1 Stegastes partitus | reverse complement strand
TAATTTCAATAAATGCATCAGATGCAAACCACCATGCAAGCACACACACACACACACACACACACATGTACCTACAGTTGTATGGAAATGTGTGCATATCTGCTGCTTTGAGTTTGAGTCAAGAGTTGTCTGGACATGGTAACCTAAACACTGATGGACCACAATGACCAACAGGTGAAGATTATGACATTGATTATCTTGTCACAATGCAATGTTCTGCTGGGAAACCTTGAGTCCAGGTGCCTCATTCATCATCAGTGTGTACGCACAGATATGTGCGTAGGGAGTGCGTCAAACATTCCTACGCAAAGTATGGAATTGATCAACTTGTACTTATACTTAGGAATGTGCGTAAATATACACACAACTCTGACCATGCGTATACGCACATAATCTAGTGGTAAAATAGTGAAACTACAAATAGAAAGCTTTTAGTGATTCTGCCCACTGGCACATTCCAGCACGACTCATTCATTGAGCAGAACAGCTCTGTGGGTCTCCAAGCAGGAGCTGTTGAAGATGGCTGGCTTATTGGTGTGTATTACAGAGTGTGGAAATGTTTTAGCTGGACTTTGGTTATTAAAACATCTCATCTGTAGTGATCAGGGTTATCCACTGCAACGCTTGGTACTAATTCATCCTCCTCCAGTTGCAGCCATTTCTCTTTCATGGACTGTGATGCGTTTTTTGGCACTAAGCTTAATGTCAAACCACTTTTAAAAAAAATTTTCCGGCGATCTCTCGTCTGACCCAACAGAAATAACAGCGGTGGTCATCTTGTCCCATGCAACATTTTTCCTTTTGCTAATTATCCCATCATTTAATGCACCAAACAACAGTTTCTGGTTTACTTCAACCTCGCTGACATGTACCTCGTTTCAGAAAAGTTCCTCTTTTTTGCCCTTTTTGCCACGATGATAACGACAGGTGAGGAAAAAATAAATCTTCATTTGCTTTATAAAGAGGCGTGTTGTCGTCGTATATAGTGATTTGGCGGTGTTTCTGAAGGCAACGTGCACGAGCAGGGAGGTTAAGAACAAGATGGATTTATCAACACTGATGACTTACTGATATGACCCACATACGCATGTTTGATAAATACGTTTTTTTTTGTACTTACACACGCTTTAAAATCATGGCTACAACAGAATTTAGAATGTTTTCTATGCACTGATGACAAATGAGGCCCCTGGCATTCATGTGGTTGATAGTTTGACGTGAACCACCCACCTTAGCATTGTGGCATACCCAGCTCGTCCCCCATAGGAAGAACAATTCCTAATGGCAGCAGCCTCCCACAGCAGGACAATGTGCTACACCACACCACAAAAACTATTCAATAATGACTCGAGGAACATGGCATAGAGCCCAAGGTGTTGACCCGGCCCCCAAACTCTCCAGATCCAAATCCTATCAAGCATCCACAGGAGGGGACAAAACAATGCCGACAGACAAAGACCCTCAACCCACCAGACCCAAAGGATCGGCTGCCAATATCCTGGTGCCAGACTCCACAGGACACCACCAGAGGTCCTGTGTGCATAGAACAATGAGTCCGAGCTGTTTTGGCAACAAGAGTTACACAATCAGAGATGATTTTAATGCTGTGGCAGATTAGTGTATTTAAAAATGTCTAAAAACCAATATTTATATTAATATAAACATCAGTAGCTCAGAGGTTTGATCCCACAGTAATTAATAGTCTTTCTGTTCTTCTGTCTAATCCTCTGTCATCTGAGAAAACATAAACTATGAATCAGAGAGTCTTTTCAACTTCAAGTGGGTCAGTGAGCGTTTGAGGCCTGCAAGTGTTAAAGTGGGACAGCCCAAATAAATAATGTGTAAAAATATACTTACAATGCAGAAAAGGCTGCTGGAGCTTCTTTCTGCTGTCAGCTGCTGACAGAGAGAAACAGTCTGTGTTGGGTATTCCCCGTCGACTCAACCCACAGTGAGAAAAACTGGCTCAAAGAGCAACACATCTTCTACTTGACTCATTAGATTAATCCAGTGTTGAGTCCTTAAATCAGGTAATCTGCCAGTTGGTAACATTAATTCTCCTCGTCGCTTGTTGGAAGAGTTTCTCGACGACAGCATCCAGTGTTCTGTCAACTCAGACTGGAGTTTGTGTATTTAGGCCTTACAGTTAGTGAGCTGCCTAAATCTGGTGATGTTTTTCAGGTGGGTTGTCAAAAAAATAGAGCAGCACTTTAGGAGTTAACTGTTCAAATGCACAGGACTGAAAACAGCAATTAATTGTTGTGAAACAGGATTATAAGGCTCATGTGGCTGAGTCCCTTATGTAGAGACATACATATTTGGATTGGGTCTAATTATGATCCGGTCACTTGAGGATTGGGTTCATTTATCCATGTTGATTTTTTAGTAATATCTTTACAGACCTTAGTGGCTCCTTTGTAAAATCCACACAGACTAAAGATGTGAAAACAGTGACAGCCTGCAAAACAGCTGTTCACACATAAAATACACTGTCTGCTCCAAACACCACTCCATTCTCAACTGTCTGAGGGCGAAAAACACCCACATATGCACTTGAAATATCTGACTATATATCCATAATGCAACAGCTCCTCACCACACTCCACTGAGCTGATCAGCCGAACACGATGGAGAAAAGGTTTTCTGAACTGAAGGACCATCCTTAAAGCTGAGCATGTTACATAATCCCCCCGGGGGCACAGAAGAGATGAATGCTCGCCGTCTTCAGCAGGACATCGAGAGAATCTAAATGGTGAACTTAAAGCCTAGATGTTCAGAGGAATCCCGGACATCTGTTTATTTGCTCGGCGGGCAGATGTTGGCTGGGATGTTTGTTGCCACGTTTGTTTGCTCCCCTTGGTGGCTCCTCACTGATGACACCAGGTGAGGGCTGGTGTTGTCCGGGTTACGGAGGACAAAAATCCAGCCAGCTGCAGCATCAGGACCAGCTGGCTGTGGGAGCCAGTGCAGCACAGAGCCGTCAGGTCTGAGACAGGACTGGACAGAGCTTAGGGAGTCAGATCGATTTCTGACTGTCAGCTGGTTTTGGTTTCCCAGATGAATAATGTGGCAGCGAGCAGCATCCGAGTGAAGACAGTTCAGAGTTATTTTTAGGAGAAAACAATAGCAGTGTGTTGGATCTGATATTTATGCTAGACTTTTAGAATCGAGGAAGAGAGATTAAAAAAAAGGTGGATAATGACGGTGACAGTAAATCCTGATAATACTGTTCTTTGCAACTTTGCACACTCATGTTTGTTCAGCAATACTTTATTTTAAATTCTAGCGCAGATTTCACACTTTCCAAAGATACTAAACCTGTCAGGCTGGATTGTAAGGCAATGTGTCGAATACAGAATATTTGTGTTTGACATATATCGTCAATGTTTATTCTTCTGACTGATTAATATTCTGATCACCCTTGTGTCTGTGTAATTACATTAATGAAGCACTACTTTACTGAAGTGTTTTTCTTGTGCCAAACTATTTTGTAGGTCAAAGGTTGGCGTGCAGAAGTTCAGGGGCCGGATGTACAAACACTCTGTGAGCACAAAAAAAACCATGTGTAAACCTTTTCCCACACATAAACTGGTATTTGTGAATGAGAGTGTGTGTACTTCACGCAGACTATTTGTACGCGTTGTTCTACAGCAAACTCAGGCTTATATGATGAAATGAAGATAAAAAAAATAAGGTGAGGCAGAATTTAGCATAAACCAAAGCAACAAATTTCACAAAGCTTTTGTTTCTTATTATAGTTTTTGTCTGTTTACTGTAATTTTCGGACTATTGAGCCGCACCCACTAACTTTAAAAAAATAATTCAAAAATTGTACATATATATATACATATATAGGCCGCACTTGTCTATAAGCTGCAGGTGTCCACGTTGTAACATGAGATACTTACACAGAAAGATTTTTTTAACTTGTAATTAAATACGTACATACACAAATATGTACCTTAAATGCTTTTTTCCGAACAGTGCCTGTAACATGGCTGGATAAAAAAATAAAAAATACAGTAGGACAAATCATTGATCGCTGTCTTCATCTTCCTCCTGTGCACTAAAACCACTAAAGTCAGTTGAACAGCCTCAGAATTACTTCGTCACACAATTCCTCGGTCTCTCTTTTGTTGTCGCTCTCAATGTCACTTTCGTCTTGAGGCAAAAACTCGTAAAAATCCATAAATTAACTGCACCATTGTTTAAGGTGCAGTGTTCAAAGCCCGTGAAAAAAGTAGCGGCTTATAGTCCGGAAATTACTGTATATACAAAACACAGCCACCTCCACCGATCAGCCCCGACTGTAAGACCTCCTGTCTAATATTGTATGGTTCCCCCTGTGCCACCAAATCAGCTCTGAGCCATCGAGTAGGAACATGGGACCTCTGGAAGAGTTCTGTGGTGTCTGGCACCAGGATGTTGGCAGCTATAGATCCTGTGGGTTGTGCTGTGGGGCCTCGCACAGCACTGCCGGATTGTTCCAGTGCATGCTGTGTATACTTCAGTGAAATGGGATCTGGTGAGGACAGACTACCAGCTTGGACTTAGCAGTTTTTGTGGTGGAGCGGGGTGCATTGTCCTGTTGTGGGAGGTTGCTGCTGTATGGGAGTAGTACGTTAGAACGTAACATCTACATAAACGTTAGAACCAAGGCTTCAGAACATTGCATTTTATTGAAATGATCAATGAAATATATTTCACCTATCAGTGGTTTAAACTTAGCAGCTTACTGGTTTAGTCCCTCCCCAGTCACTGATGATAAAAACTCATCTCTGTATGTCAGAGTAACATATTTAGTAGAGGTGTAATGGTACACAAACATCACAGTTACCTCGGTACCCGTTTTTGAGATCGCTGTTTGGTCCATTTTCATATAGCAAATACATAACATTAGTCTACGGCAATACTGCTGCAACCGGCTGCAACTTACTAATGAAAAGTTATTTTTACTAAATAAAAAATATATAAATTTTAAGCAAATAAATAAATAATAAAAAAAAGATAAAGTCGGATTAAAAAAAAAAGAAAGAAAATGAAGTGTGCTTGAGCTGTATTGTCCTTACATTCACATTAACAGGCTTCAGCTTCACGTTTGGACTGTGCAACACAAATATTCCTGCAATTAAAAAAATAATAATAATAAAAAAATCAAAACACGCAATATCCATTAAAGTGCAGCATTTAGAAAATTAACTACTTGAACTGCACCATTACTGTAGATCTATATTTCTACCCATCAGTCATGAGACCAACCGCAGATAAGTGGGAGACAGCTGTAGCTTGTGTTTGTTTATAAAGGAACTTGGTCATGTTTTTACATACTGTATTTCCACAAGAAAAAGTCAGGAAGCTGGGGTCACAGCACAGGGTCAGTGACACTAAGGTGCCCCTGGAGCAGATAGAGTTAAGGGCCTTGCTCAGTGGCAGCTTGGTGATGCTTGGCCTTCGGATCAGTGGCCCAAAGACTGGCCCAAAGTCTTAACCACTGAGCCATTGCTACCCACACGTCTGTTTAAAACCTGTGTTGAGTACGGTCCCATATCTGCTGCTATTAAAACACCTGTAGCACTTGTTATCTCTTTGGCCCGCTCTGAATTGTTTGTAAGAAAACAACAAAAAAAAATCCACTTCGTTCATCTGGTGCACATGGATGCCAAACTGACGGGCATTTACCGAAACCTTTTGTTACAAGCATGTGTGTGTTACACCTCCAGGATTTAGAAGTTTGTTCTATAATAATAAAATAATTCCTTCTTGCTTTAAAACGGCTTGCATATAATTCTGCACCAGAACAATGATACAGAAGGCACCACCCTGCAAGTTGACAGGATCGTTTCCTTATTTTTTAATTTTTATTTAGATTTTTTTTTTGAAACCCTGAATGAAGTCTTTTTTTGAGAATGCTGTCAGTGCACTTCAAAGTGTGCATACTTAGCCATGGTACTGGCTGCTTATGTCACTCGCGATGTGTCTTTTAACTCAAAGAAAACCCCATCTTACCACAGCTGACCATTTGTTTCAAATAACTGAACGTGTACTAAATTTTATCATTTCTTCTACTAACATATATTTGTGCATGCTGTAAATAAATACATGTTCTTCCATAAAGATGACTGCAGACAGTATTTAGAGATTGTCCTGATATTCTGGCTGAAGCTGATAGTCGACTCGTAGCCTTTCTCTTTGGGCTGTGTCAGGAATTGGGTCCCACTTTAGAGCACCAGACCCAGAAAGATCACGGAGTTCCTGATGAGCTTCAGGTTATAACAACTCTTGAAGCGGGGGATATTTGAGAGGGAATGGTCTGGAATATCTCAGTCAACACTAAGTCATGCCCATTGTGTCGAAGTTGGAGAAACATCAAATTCTCTTACACTGCAGGTGAACACAGGTTGACATCAAAATGCTATTTGCAGCAATGTTTTGTTTTCCAGATGTAATTGGAGCAGTGAACTGCACACATGTTGCAAAGAGAGCATCTGTGGGGGATGAATTTGTGAAGCCCTTTCATCCTGTCAGTCTCCAAATCTTCTGAGATGCACAAATTGACAAATGTTGTGGCTAAATGGCCATGGCCAACCCATCAATTTTCAGTCTCAAAAAAGTCAAGCGGGCTGGAGCAGAACACGAACTGTGATAAGATTTGTGCCATGAATAATTTAAAGTGTGAAGTTGCATTTGTGCAAAGCGACCAAAAAACAAATAGGCTTTGAAAATAAAGTGACTATTTTTACGAGTTCTTTCTAAGTGCCAGTTATCTCCCACAAACCTGTTTGCGGCTCTCTTAACTCAGCTGATGAGGGTTAGGGTTAGATGATATCCTCTTGTGACTGTAGCAGTTGTCTGGACGTGCACATGCGGCTGACCCGCAGCGGGAGACGACGGCACAGATTGCTCGATGGCAGAGGAAGCCGTCTCTCCATGTGCACTCTCCTGTTTCCCCGCTGGGGTCGTCACCCAAATCTGTGGAACATTCTAATAATTAACCGCTGAATTCATTTTAAGCTGTTTAATAAACCGGTCAGAATACCGCGGTCCATGTGTGCATCTGTGTTTTCCTCCTGATCCCGAGCAATCCCACGCAATCCTGCCTAGCCCAAAACTGAGGCTATCCACTCATCCACTGCAGATAAAACAGAGGCTGGCGTCCCTCCTCATGCTCTCCTTGTGTGAACTGTTTTTTTTTTTCCCTCACATTTGTAGTCCGACAAGCTCTCTTTTTTTTAATCCTCTGCCAGGGTCCTTTGCTCTTGAGAGTTGACAGCCTTGATTACGTTTTAAAATTTTTTTTTTCTCCAATCCATAGTCTATGTTGTTCTAGAACAGTGACTGTAAATAAAACACATTTCATTCTCTCTATTTCTTTGATGAATGTTTCAGTTTCACATGTGGTGAAACTGCACTTCCATCCATCCATCCATCCATTATCTATACACCGCTTAATCCTCACTAGGGTCATGGGGGGCTGGAGTCTATCCCAGCTGACTCAGGGTGAAGGCAGGGGACACCCTGGACAGGTCACCAGTCTATCACAGGGCTACACTTAGAGACAGACAACCAAGCACACTCACACCTACGGACAATTTAGAATCACCAATTAACCTCAACATGTTTTTGGACTGTGTGGGAGGAAGCTGCACCTGGAGAGACGCTGCATGGGGAGAACATGTGAAACTGCACGTCTTCTTTCCTAATGTTTTCTTTGCCTTGTAATTTGTGGTGCAAACAGTATTTTTAGATGCAAATTATCAACCTAAAAAAAGAAAATGTAGTTGGATTTCTTTGTGTTTTTTACAAGTAATGAAAAAAAAAAAAAAAACTCCATGTATACAATATTTTTCCAAGTGCCCACAAGCGTTACAAATACTGAGGAAAAACAAAACAAAACAAAGCCAGCCCTACATAGTATAAATACATCACTATTTTAATTTTTCAACTTCTACAGAGAAGATGTTTTTCACACTGCTCTGCACATCAGCTCTAGAAATATATGTCACCGTGCTGAATGTATCTTTCAACAGCTTGCTCCACGGTACACTGTTTCTAAGCCATGCTGCATTTATTTTATGGCTCGAGTGTGTTTCATTTTACCCTCACTCTCTCTATTGTTTCCATACTCCTCTCTGCTGTGTGCAAACGTAGCCAACAGTTCAGCTGTCTGGTTTCCGAATTTTAGTCATGTGACTCTTGGTTGAGCCACTGGTGGTTTCTTGATTGTACTGAGTAGCACAGAATTTTGTTCAAGATCTGCTGCATTTTTTGGTGAGTTTTTAAAAGAGAGATGCAGAGTGAAGCTCAGATTTAGTTCATCTTCCTTACAGAACTGCACCTCACACATGATCCGTTTATAGACCGTTCAAATTGCAACAATGCTTTCAGTTTGTATTGTTCTCGCTCTTGAATCGTACAATTAAAAAATCATTTTAAAATCATGCCTTTTAACCAGTCTGCAGGTTTTGGGGTTCAAAGGGTTTATTAAAGGAGGGTCTACATCCATTCATTACCTAAAGATGGGACGGAAAGTCAGTCTAATGCACCTATGAGCAATTCCACAATGATTAAGACTGATAAAAGAAGACTATGCACACACACACAGCTGTAGAAACCTGATTAAAAAAGGCCAAAGCATACTTTTGAATTTTATGCATCCAACCTATGACTTGAATGACAGAGAAGCCAAATCCTGCATGTGGTTACAGTTAGGCAACAAAAGCACTCTGGTTAATGTTAAGGGGGGAAAGATGTCGGCTTTCAGTTAACTATTGATGAAGTCATCTAGTCTCAGGCTAGAAGTCAGTTTTCAATATTTAACCATATTTAATCTCGCTGTCAGTTTGAATGAGTGCCTGTTCTCGGAATATTACACATTATTATACTAGAATATACGCAATATCTATATATTTGATGACTTGCCAGACATGTTTATTCAAATATTTCCTCATTGTGTTGACAGAGACACAGTTTGGGTGATGTCACTGGTGAAATGTATGACTGAATCGAAAAGTTCTGTTTATTTTATGTACTTTAAAAAAAAAGGAAAAAGAAATATTGAACAATAATCTTGGCAAGGGCAAAAAGTTTGATCTAAACGAGCACTTTGTAACCCCTCCCCCCTTCTATAGCTGCTAATAGTCTGTCTGGTCTTGGTTGAGGAATTTCTAAATCACTGTGGTTTAAGATTCCTCCTGTACCGGTTCATTGTCCTGCTGTAGAACCAGTGACTTGCTGTATTGGATTTTCATCAAGAATACTTAGGTGATTCCAGCATTCACACTATTCATGTGTTGTTCCCTCTGACGACGGCTGTTAAACAGGTCACATGTTTATCAGTGGGCAAGGATTTCTTTTATCAGTATCTTATTTTATCTTTTCTTAACCAAATGTTGCACATTTTTCCCCGATACCTTTGGTGATTATGTTTAAAGAGCCCAATTTGATTTGCTCGTTAGATTGTAATGAGGTTGCAGGTAAGGTTTTCTATTGATGCCTCGTTTATTAAGAGTTAATGCATCAGTGCTGCAGCGTGGAACAGTGAAGCTGTGTCAGCTGAACCTCGGTGCCTTTCTGCCCAGCAGAGGTGCCGTTTTACCTGAAAGTTTCCTTAATCTTCCAGACTGGGTCTTGGCTTAAACAGTTCCCCTTAACTGCTATTTCTTAATGACATTTCAGACAGTGGCAATTTCAAGCTGGAAGCACTTTCAATATCTTTTTTATAGCCTTCCTCTACTCTGTAGGCATTGGTTAACTTCATTTTCAGATCCAGAGTCAATTCCTAGAGGAGCCTGTGGTTGATGAGTGTTACCATAAGGTTTGATGAGTCAGGGGCTTTATAAGACCTGGAAATGTCAGCAGCTGACAATTCTTAATACAAGTTCTTGACCTGTAGTACAAACGCTAACAAGGTAATTAAGGCTAACAAGTTAATGAAGCTCTGAAGCATCACATCAGTCATTTTTATTTTGTTTTATTTTTAAGTTTAATAAATAAAAAGAAACTGTGTATTTGCAATTGAAGAAAGGCTAATTGTTTGAGGCATTAATTGCATTTACTTCGTTTCACTTTAAAATACGCGGTGCCCAAAATGTGCCGTACAAATTTATGGTATGAAATTTCTGTGAAACGGGATTTGATGTTTTCATCTGAACTGTAGATTCAGTTATTCTCTGTGTGAAGGCTATCGAAGCTCAGGAAACCTCAGTGGACGTACAGTTGGACGTATCTCATTCAAAAGGTCATATCTGTGTGAAGACAGACAGCAAATGTGGTTCTGCTTATACATTTAGTGTGTGTGCACAGTGTATAGATGAGTTCCATATGTATTCATGTCCAGTCAGTACATAAACACCTCCACAGAGGTCCATGCGGAAATGATCAGATGAATAATTTTATGACAGTGGGACCCTCATGGACCCTCCAGGCTACAGAAATGTGCAGGAAGCAAATGTTCTCACGTAAAGCTGCAAGCAGTGTTTGTAGGTGGTAGTGAAGCAACACATTCACATCCAGATTATACACCGTGTATTTCTTTATTTCTAAAAAAAAGGCAAATGAAATTTTGTCTCTTTTTCTCAGTGTGCGTCAGAATTACAGCTTTTTCCCGAGTCATGATTTTTCTTAGAAATGTAAATGTTTTTAATGCTGGAGTGACTTGAGCATCACAGACTCACAGACTTTAAGCTTGTTTGCATTGAATTTAGAGAAAGCCTGAATTAAAATACACAGTATAGGTGTCAAAACCCCAAATGTTACCAGAACCCCACAAAATAAACCTAATCTGAAGATGGAGTGTCATTTAGACAAACATGAAGTGTGAAAAACACAAACACTATATTATGGGGTTTTTCCTGTATTTTTTGTTTTCTTCCACTAGCATTGCAGCTGTCTAGATCTGTATATCCATCAGTAGAGGAACATCTAAAAACATCCTCAGAGCAGTGATAGCTATCTTGATGTTCACCTGGTCATGCTTGTATAATTTAACAGGAGTCTCTGACAGTTTACGGGAGGCACAGATAACTGCAGGAAGAAAGGCTGAAGATTGAAATCTCTAAAATCTCTAACTCTCAGAAAATTATCTTCACATACTTTTCACATTGTATTACATTTAAAAGCACTGGCTTCTGCAACTCATTAATCATTAAAAGACATGTGGCCATTGATTAAAACTGCAGTGCTTTTTTTAATTTTATTTTTTTAATACACACATTTTTGTGTCCACAAACAAATAGTTTGATACGTATACTGAAGACATCCACATAAATGCACAATGTTTGCAGGTGGTTGCTACTATTTACTACATCAGTACATTCATAATATCTGCTTAACCCTTCGAACCCCAAACCCTGCTGATGGGTTTGAACGGCATGTTTTCTTCTCCAAAACTACAGCATTTATCACAGCCAGAATCTGTAAAAGCATGGAGAATCTTAACCAAATTAACCAGATCTAAGCTTGTAATTGTGATATTTCTTTAAATTCATTTCATTTTAAACAATCCCACACTGCTCAGCACAACTAAGAAACCATGACCCGCTCACCTTTGACTTACAGTCATGAGACAAAAATTCAATGACTTTTGGGCTGAACTGCACGCTGTGCTCGCACAGAACAAAGACAAGACAGCAATGGAGATTGAGAGGAAAATAAAAACCTAGTTGATCAATAAAATAAATGCATTCATTGCTCAAAAATGGTATACAGAGGAGCAGGTGATTGGAAGATTCATTCAGCATAGGGAAACATCTTTCTCCTGTTGTTTGGACTAGTGTGAAAAACGATGGTTGTAAAATTAATGTATAACATGTGGATCCAGTATTTTTTTCTGGCACTGGTATCACAAATATTATATAGGTTGATTACATTTTTTCTTTTTTTTTAAGCATAAACTTTTTGTTAACTATTTTTTTTTTATTCCACACAAAATAATTTTTTAGATTTTCTAGTTGGATAAGGTTTGGATAGAGGCTGCAAGGTGGCTCGGTGGTTAGCGCTGTTGCCTCACAGCAAGAAGGTCGCCGGTTTGCATTATGAGGACACCCGGGATCTTTCTGTGTGGAGTTTGCATGTTCTCCCCGTGCAGCGTGGGTTCTCTCCGGGTTCTCTGGCTTCCTCCCACACAGTCCAAAACCATGTTGAGGTTAATTGGTGATTCTAAATTGTCCGTAGGTGTGAATGTGAGCGTGCTTGGTTTCTTCCCAATAGTCTAATCTCTGCATTTCACAGCGTGTCTCTGGGCTGTGGTGCTTCCAGCAGTGTATGTTTATATTAGATCTTTTATCCAATCATATTTCATCTGTCATGTGTTGCCAGGGTCAAAGAAATCTGCCCTGAGGCCTTCAGAATCAAAAGTGCAGCTTAAAATGCATTGCAATGATACTGTTGCTGGAGCCAATCAGATTGAGAGTTGGTGGTCCCAGGGCCAGCTATGATAAAGTCAGTACTTTCACGTCCTCTGATTGGACGGTCAGAGAGCTTAGCCAAAGCTAGCGTTTCCTGTCTGTAGCGACCTGCACGAAGTAAAACTTTATCATAAAAGTATTGTTTTTTTGTGTTGTTTTTTTAAAGTTAAGCGAGCAGACATTCTCAGCCTTTAAGCAAATTAAAACTTATGCCAGAAACATGACTGGACAGACCTGACTTTCAGCATTAGCCTCCATGGCGATAAAACAGGACTAACGTTAGAAGTGAAACGCTCGGATTACCTGCTCAACAGAGTGATTGAACTCCTTGTGAGGAAAGAAAGGAGGATGGTGCTTGTTTTCAAATAATCACAAATTTTGGTAGTAAAATATATATTTTTGCCATTTTAGTGGCTTGCTATTGATGCTCCTGTTAGATGTGATGTATACGGTGCAGCTGTGGCTGCAGTGAACGGAGACTTGTTGAATTGTTTTAGCTGGTTTCTTGCTTTAGTGATGCATTCATTGTCACTACATGAGATACCTATCTGCGGTGCAGCGTCCTGCTATGCCGCCTTTCTCTATAATACTGATGGTTTCTATAATGACGGTGTTAAGAGGTGGTTTGATTCAGGTAGGACGCCACTGAAGGCTTAGTGGTAAAGTGCACAGCCTGCCACTGTTAGCTGCAGACACTGAGGTGGTTCGCTGTCGTCTGAAACAGCTCCAAAGTCCCTCAGGTTAGTCTGAGTTACTTCACAAGAAAGTGAAAAATAAAAATGTTTGTTTTTTTCTTCTGATGCTGACAGAGGATCAGTTCTTGTTTAAGCTTCTTTCGAGGCACATGCTGAACTTCACCTTGTTTCCTCCTCTGAGCTTTACAAGACTGAACACGGAGTCATGTGATCCAGGCTGGTGTTGGGCTGCTCTCACTATTGTTCTCTCATGATGAGTTTGATATCAGAGGCCTCCTTTAAAGAGCTTCAGACATTCCTCTTATTAACATTCCCATACCGTGCACAGGCTGTTAAATAAGCAGTTTCCAGTGTTGCATTTGGAAATCCTCCTTATGGCCTGATAACAAGTGGTGGATTTTAAAATGCTGCTGTTTCACTGTTGTTGAATAAGAAGCATTTCAAACACTATATCCCTGCTACTGTCGATTTAAAATAAATACATAAATGCATGCTTGTCCAGAACATCTTAAACCATTAACAGTGAGGTGATGAATAGATCTCTGTAACATCTTAAGTAGTTTAGGAGATAAGAGGAAAGTTTAATATGACTGCAGCTGTTGGCTTTGACAGACTCATTACTGTTATAAAGCAGCATTTTCTCTCATTAATGCTAAAAGCACCTCGGATTTTATAGCAAAGGCATGAATGCTCTTTTGCATCCTAATCAGTCACTTCTTTCCGAAAGAAAGTGTCTTTTAAGAAGCTAATTATGCAACTCTGTGCCTAAAGTGGATGTATAAGAATATATAAGCATCATATTAACAGTCAATAATATGTAAGATTAATGTACACTGTTGGTCAACAAACAGAATATGTCAAATGAGGACTTATTTAATGTTGATATAACTGTGTCACTACATTATCATTCGTTGTCTGTTTCTCACAGCAGTCTCCCATTCCCTCAAACTCGCTTTGAACTTAGAACTAAGAACTTGTTTGACTGTTACAGGGAGCAGGCTCTTAATTTTACTTGGAAATGACAGGATGTTAAATATCAACTGGAGATGGGTGGAAGGGTCAAGGCTCAATTCTGCCTTAAGGCTCCCTAGTTGATTTATTCAGCAATGTTTACAGAATAAAGTCAGAGAACTCTTTGGAAATGAAAGAACCCGGAGGGTGTTGTTGGTATAAGCATTTTAATTAAGAAAGGAAACTGAGTTCCTGCCTGGTTGTTGGGTATTTTCTTTCTAGCAGAGACTGTTCAGCAGGGCAGTGAGTCATTCTGACTTCACCCTGAATTCAATTTGATCATTGCGAGAGAGAAACATTAAGAGAAACACAGCAGCGACAGCAGAAGTCGTGTCGAATTTTGCCTCCAGGGCAAAACTGTTTATTGTCCAGGAAAGAGACAGATGACAGTAAACAGAGCTTTGCTTTAAATAAGAAAATCAGAGCGTAGAGTGAAAGATGATGGACGTTTGCTGTCACCACTGATGGATTTCTTCTTTTATCGTTCAGTCGAGCAGAAAGCTTAAGGCTGTCGCAGGATGACGAGCATCAGTCTCTGTCACAGAAAACAGCCTGAGATGGTAGAAAGTGCCGAGCGTGTCCTCTGATGTTAAAGTCATGTAAAGATGTCCACACACATAAAGCTGACCTCAGCGTGAAGCGGGAGTGATGCAGTGCAACAGGTCTCAGTGGGCTGTCGGTCTGGTGTGAGGATAATGAGTGCTGTCAGGATACATTCAACATTTAACAAGAAGAATGTGCCGTACGTTAAGATGACTTTAATCCATTTCCAATGTAAGTGTTTTAAGAATCTCCTGCAGAGTTATGATCTTGACAGGATTCGAGAATAAAGCAGTTTTCTACACTGAAATTACCAAACTGTCATTTGATTTTTAGAAAGTTTGTTATTCCTGGAAACAAAGGCAAAGCTGCTCTGCTACGATGAAGATTTTGGTCTTACCCATTACTAATTTCAAAAATATAGAAACAAGTTTAGAATGAAACAATACAATAAATAGTGGACGTGCTTATTAAGTATTAGGCACATATTGACACTGAGCTAGGTGCTGTGAGAAACTACCAACAGGTCATTCATGCAAGCATCTTTTATAACCCGTAGTAAGGTTTCATTGTGACAGTGCCTTGTAGTAGCTGTGGTTATTATGAAAAGAGCAAAGGTGGTGTAATATTCTTATAAAACCTCAAAGTAGCCACAAGGAGAGGTCGAGGTGGATGGCCTGATTGACAAAACATTGGTCTTTAAAACACAAGATGTCACTGCTTGTTTGAGATTTCAGAACAATATATTGCTTTTGTAATGTACCCCTTTTTAAATTTTATGTGTCTCACTACAGCCAGTCGGCATAGTTCAGCTCAAACTGGTGCACCGATGGTTCATTCTACCGTGTCTATAGTACCTCCGGTTTTAGCTCTGTTCCAAATATGCTGTTGCAGTGTTGGAAGCCTTCAATCCCACTGAGCTGCAGCTTTTCACACCCTTTTTAGGAATAAGGCTGGAGGCACACCTCTCTGCCTCTACTCTGTTCAGTGAGTGAACGATAGAAGCCCAGAGAAGGAGGAGGAGCCGGCCAGGGGGTGGTACTTATGCTGCTGTCACTTGTGACATCACAACAGGATGTACATCTGGACGCCTAATTCAAAGACTTTCTGATTTTAGAAAGGAAAAAAACAAGGGGATTGTCTTTTTGTTTTGTCGCTCACTCAGGAGATGTAATTATTAAAAAACAAAACAATAAAAAAATGGATTTTACATATGACCTCTTTAAGTGTGTGCTCTTATTCTAACCAGGTTCTTTAACTAAGCAGACTCTCACCCAACTGACCAATCATATTGGTTGTATATGGACAAAAGACTGATGGTTGCTCAGGTTGGAGGACTTGTTAGCAGTTATGTATGAAGCCAGTGGAAAGAAGTGAGAGAACACAAATATGAGCAATTAGGGATGCACATGAATGCTTGGATTTGAGCAAATAATCACCTTGACCAATGTGATATATTGAGAAACTCTGAGCTTTTTTGTTTTGCTTTCAAACCTTGATGATGTAAAAATAAAATTCTACTGTGATTACAATAATACGATAATAATAAATAATAATTGTGTTACACCGTCATACAAGAAATGCAGCTCAAATACACAAAAATACATAAACACAGGAATGCTACAATTAATATAACAAAGTCTAACAATGGACCAAAGGATAAAATAGGATAAGGTGGTTCTTTTTCTTTCTCTTTTCAAAATAAAAGACCTGTGTAGAACATGATAGTACATTAAAAGCCCATAGTCTTTTCTTTTCTTTTTTCACCCTCAGTGCTGCAACACACTGATGTGTTTTTTTTTTTCCACTGGTGATTTCATGCTGTGAGAATAGAGAAGTGAGTGTGCTGGGAGCTGATCAGCAGGGTTCCCAAATAGGCTGCTAATTAAAATTGCAGTCCTCCAGTCGTGGCAAGAACTCCTTCAGAAGCCACCAGCAGGGCAAGTTAGATTTTTTTTTTTTCAGTGAGTCACTGTAATATATTTAATAATAGAAGAAGAAGCAGGGTTTGGATTGAGAGCAGGAGGCAGGTGCTCATGGGTTTTGACTGAAAATACATTTTCTGTGTTGGAATCAACAAATTTTGTGATTTCTTTTTTTTTTTTTTAATTTAAATAAATACAAATAAAATACTGGACTTTTTTTTCTGGCAAATAAATAAATGCTGCTAGAATCATTATTCAGTGGTAGAGTTGGTTTCTGAGGTTTTTTGAAGCAAGTCTTAAACACTTAAATTAAAATTAATCAAACAAAGAAAAAAATGTAAATGTACAGACGCATGTTGCATTCACAAAAGAAAAGCTTGTAATTACTTCTATGTCATAATTATGAGAAAATATTGCATGATACTGACATCTGGATCTCCTTGTTATGAGATCATGTACTAGTGATGCAGGAACTGGAATGCGTCACAACTTGGAAAAGATTTAAAAGGTTATCGAGTTTTCTTCAGTGTCAGGAATCCAGAGATAGTTCTCAGTGCGTGTAGTGATAAATGCACAAAGAAGCTGTTCATAGCTAATGCAGCATACTTCATTTTCTAAAATGTAAACAAATATAAGCTTAAAAAACATGGACCAAGTGCCAGAATGCACCTCATCCTTCTTGTAAAAGTCTACATCGCGTCACAAACCCCTCCTGACCTATCAGGTATGACTGATGACCATCTTAAATCTTTGTTGCGATAACATCTTTATATCCTCATAATCTTTATCTTATCTGCAGAATGCTAAACACATAACAGAAGCTTTTTGTTTTCATATATTCTTTTAACTGTGCCATAGTTAAATGAAGGCATATGCTAAAAGGAAAAAGGACATTTTGACACTTGGCTAATTATTTTGAGCTTATTTGATTTGAACTTAGATATTTTAAATTCATCTGTCTCATAAGTCTGGCAAATGGACATTTAATGCACATTTTTCAAATAGAAGTTGTAAAAGGATTTCGACGAGTGAGTTTTCTTCTGTGTGTGGGAGTGTATAAATGTTGATTTAAAGTAGATACTTATTAATATTTTATTTATCAAGGACTGAAAGATGATGGGATGTTTAAAATAATATCTCAAAGTTGAGCTAAGAGCCTGTTTTATTTTGTTGTTGTTGTTGATGTTGTAGCTCACAACTGTGGGACATTTATCTCATGACAAATGGAAAATGTGAATCTCTAAAGTAACCAGTAACTCCAGCGATCAGATGAACAGAGGGGGGAAATGTTTAAAGTCTCTAAATTGTAAACCTCCGTACAGCATCAGACCTTCAGACAAGTTCTTTGTATCAAGTGTTGGAGGAAACAAACTTCAGCCTCTCTGATGTGTTAAAGCTGCAGCGCTCTGATAGCGTCAGCTCTCAGACAGGTTTGCATTTACAGTACAGGCCTTTAATTTGCTGCCTGTCACTGAGCGAGTCAGGCTGAGTGACATTTGTATTGCTGTCAGGCCCCCGGCCGTCCGTCTTCCTCCCTCCTCTTTCTCCTCTGTGAATCCTGATGAGGCGTCCGGCGGCGCTCGGCCCAACACGCCAGCCTCTGACTGAAGTGAAATCAATCAGCCCTTCAATCCTTCTCTAAAGGACCATTATCCGGCCCCGCCAGGCCTGTCGGCCTGCCTGCTTCAGGATCTATGACCTGATCCGCCTCTCTAATTCACACACCCGAGCTCGCTAACTCAAATCTGACAAGAAAGTGGACAACAGGAAACTAAGGAGGGTCAAGATTTAATGTTCAGTCTGTGTAAATCTTAAACAAACTGTAAGATGCTTGTAAAAGAATGTGGACAACTTTTAAAAAGCCTGAGTTAAAATGCTGTTTTCTCCCATCCAGCTCTCATTTAGTCTGTCTGATGACAGACAAGGATGGAACATTTTCAACCGCTAAGATGCAAAAAGTATTTTTAAAGGTGCTCTTCCAAAATGTGTTCTTCTGGGTGAACTGTAACGTCCATCCATCCATTGTCCATACACCGCTTAATCCTCACTAGGGTCGCAGGGGGGCTGGAGTCTAGACATATAGACTCCACACAGAGAGATCTCAGGTGTCCTCACCGGTACGCAAACCAGCGATCTTCTCGCTATTCGGCAACGGTGCAAACCAGCGACCACCTTGCAGCTCACTGTGATGTTCTTCTGTCTTTACATTCTATCTCCTAGAATTGTTGTTTGCAGACCAAATGTTTGGTCAGTCACACATTTCAGTCTTTGTGCTTCAAGACATTGAATTTGAGATGATGGCTGCTAGTTTAAAAGTGCAGAACAGACAGAACTGTGTGGGAGATACAACGTTTTTAACACTTGCTGCCCAAAGTTTAGATGTCATAAAGAAATCAGAGGCATACACGTGAAGCCTAACAAAATCGTCACATTGGCGATTTTGTGAAACAATCTTTTACGGTTGACTCAAAGACAGCCGACACTGTGTCTTCCTTGGTGATGCTCTCCCACCTTCACTGCAAATACCTCCAGCTTGCTCAAGTTTGCTGTGACTCTCTGTCGTTAGTCTGACCTTTAAAAAGTTTTTAACAAGTGGACTGAATTTGTCTGAATGTGAGCCCACAGAAGGCTCCTGTGCACCTTTGCATTCATCCTCTTTTTTCATCAATTAATGCCAGTGTGCCACTTCCAACGGGATGATAAATATGGTGGTGCTTCTGTTATGGCTTGAGCATGTATGTTATGATGAATGAACTGGTGCTTTAGCTCATGACCCACAACTACCAGTATCTTTTTGGATGTTTCTGTGAAATACAAGTTTCTGTTTCTGAGGTTTAAGAGGGAGTTGCTTCTTGTGGTGAGTCCTCTAAGGTTGATCACTGAGTCGGACACGTTTGTCTGCATTTTGAAAGACCTCATTGACTTGAAGTGCAGTCAGGAAGGGGTGTTTCTCAAACAAGCAAATGGTTTTCTTCTCATCTAAAAGAGCTGGCCTCCTATGTTTCCAAGTCATTTGCCATGTTATCCTGTGACCACCTGCTTTTTCAGAAAGAATCCAGCTGCTGATTGAGGCAAATCAGCAATCTTTGATGGATCTCATTATTGTCTTTTTTGCTCACCAGGTCACCTCCTTACACCTCATATTGACAGACAACTCCATCTCCGCCTCAGTCTTAATGGCAGTTCTCAATCAGCTGTGGGCCACATGTGAGCT
>NW_007578527.1:268792-270655 GCF_000690725.1 Stegastes partitus | reverse complement strand
GGGAGAACATGAAGACTCCACACAGAAAGATCCTGGGCATCCTAACCTGAGGATCTTCTAGCTGCGAGGCGACGGTGCTAACCACTGAGCCACCGAAGCACAGAGTCTGAATGTCCAAATAGTCTGAACTGGACATTCTACTCATCTGCAGGAGCAAATATCTTTTGAAGCAAATGCAGTGTCTCCTGGTTTTTGCTCTTTTTTAATCAACATAACAAGGAAATACGTTCAGTGAATTCTTCTAATATTGTTCACTGACTACATATTTCATGTGTCTTCCTGCAGTACAATTTTTTTTTTATCCGTTTGACCATATCATAGAGGAATAATTTTGCATTTTGGCAATTATTTGCTTTCTGGCAGAAAGTTAGGTGTCCATCTGTTAAATATGAATCTCCAGCCATAGCTGGTTCAGCTTAGCTTAGCTTAGCATAAAGACTGGAAATGGGGAAACAGCTTGATTCACTCCACCTACCAGTACCTCTAAAGCTCACTAATTAGGTTTTCCAGTTTGTTTTTTTCACTCTAAGTAGTTGCCAGGCAACCAGCAGAGACTTCAGGACCTTACTGGTTGAATAACTTGTCACAGAACTACCTGTAAAATGTCAAATTGTTTTTTGTTTTTTTTCACTTTGGTTTTTTGCAAAGGTAAAACATACAGCATAAAATGCAGAACTGAAACCATAAACACGACACATCCTCTGTTGTTGTGAATCCTCTTACCACTGTGGTGGGATTACTATTTAACATCAGTACGTTAATGATTCACTTATCATTTCCTGTCACAGCTCCATTTTGTGTTACATTAATGCTGTTAATGTGCAATTGAAAAAAAGGCAAAGTAGATGTTTAAAATGTAAACACTCTGCTTGATAAGATTTGACAGTCTTGTAAAATTTGCTTCATAGATCACAAACACCTCAAGTGTATGATACACTCATGTGACATCTGCAAGAAGTTCAAACTGGCTGCAATGCCAGCCTGCTCTTTATTGTAGGAGCACAGTTGCTGTTGACTGGGAAGGAATCTGGCTTGAAGTTTGCAAAAATGAGGTTGAGCAAAAATATGTTCAAATACTGTTAGTTACTCTGAATGATGCTGATTCAGCGTCATCCAAAAGAACCTTTATTGCGACTGCTGTACGGGTACTTGGACAGTTGCAGTGGTTTTAACTCTGCTGTGTCTCCACAGATTCCTCAGATCAGCTATGCCTCGACGGCTCCAGAGCTCAGCGACAACACCCGCTATGACTTCTTCTCCCGTGTGGTTCCTCCAGACTCCTACCAGGCTCAGGCCATGCTGGACATCGTCACAGCCATGGGCTGGAACTATGTGTCCACACTTGCCTCCGAGGGAAACTACGGCGAGAGCGGCGTTGAGGCCTTTGTCCAGATCTCCAGAGAGTCAGGTAGGAAACCTTAAGCAAATACAGTCTGTTAATAGATCTTAAAGTGAGATCTGACGCTTTGTTTTACTTTGAAAATTAGCAGAGATTAATTCTATCATGACACGATAAAATCAGTAGAGCAAAATAGGACGGGCAGGATGATAAGCCACTTGGCTTTTATGCTGCCGCTTGATAAATTTGCTGTACTGTGTCTCGGCGTGTGTTGATGAGTGAGCAGGGGGGAGAGGTCTTGTAATTGACTCTTGATGTAATTACATTAGAAGTCGACAGTGTTTTCTCCTCGGCTGGTCACTGTGAGGTAATCAGACCCAGCTCTAACTGATTAAAATGTTATCACACCCAGACGAGCCCCGACATTAATTAGATTGTAAGAGGCGTGTTAAATTAATTAATTAATCAGCGGTCACATGTATGTTGGAGATCATTGTCTGTGTGTGTGTGTGTGTGTGTGTGTG
>NW_007578527.1:247274-267484 GCF_000690725.1 Stegastes partitus | reverse complement strand
CAGATATGAAAACAACATTAATTAAACAAGACTTCATACCTAGAAACCTTGCTACACTTTACTCCTTACCAGAAAGCACATAAAACGTGACTTGAATAGGAATTAGAATGCATGTGTGTCAGCCTGTAGAACTGTTTTATGGAGTAACAAGACTAAAGTGGAACAACGAAGCTACATGACAAGACAAACTCCACCCCATCAGTCAAGCATGGAGGTGAGTCTGTAGTGTTATGAGGGAGGCAGGAACTGGCATACCTGACTACGTGACTGCAGTATCAGCTCATTCTTAAGAAGAATGTGAGGCCTTCCGTGTGTAAATTACAGATTGGTAATCACTGGACTCCCCGGCTGAGACAATAGTACAAATCATAGATTTAAGTCAACCAAAGTTTATTTAGAGAATAATTTCTAGACATCCTTATAGGACCCTTTCAGTCCATGGATTTAAGTCCAGGGGGGAATCATTGGTGGGTTTAAATAAAATAATAATAATCAAAACCAAACAATATTCAATTTTTTGCACAAAAAGAATAGACTAAAACTTTAGAAGAGGAGTCAGAAGCTTGAGAGAAACTTCTGGAAACGTTTGTTGGAGGTCATAAAGGTTTAAATGATATTGTCATTTGGGGTTGAATAAATCTGCTTAAAGGTCTTTTTGCTCTCAAAAATCACTCAGATATGCATTGTTACCCTTTACATTGAGTGTTGGTTATGTCACTGGAATATACTGCCAGTTGGGAAGGTTCAAAAATTCTTGTGCTTACTGTGTCTCAGGGTAACAACGTCTGAAAGGAAGAAGGCAAACACTGATAATACTGGCATCAGATAGTTTTCTGTCCTGTTTGATTTCACAGCACTGGGGGTGACTTGTGGTTACCTTAAATGTGATTTTAATACTACAGCAAACACTCAGTGAGCAGCTACCTGGTCACAAATACAATAGCAGAGTTAGGGTCTCTGTTGTTTTTATAAAGGAGGTTCCTCAACGAAGTACATGTGCTTCACTAAATGTATACCATGTAAAATGTGATGTTTTTGTCAAGAACATAAAATGTATTTCGTGCTTAGTTTTTGGAAAGAAATCTTCAGAAGCAAAACATTGTGTGTTTGTGTTTTTAGAAACAAAGAGCTTCTGGATGTATCGCTGTATTGATTATATGCCTGAGCTCTAATGAGCATCATGTTGAAGCTCATGTTTCCTCGTCCCAAACAACAACTTGGCTGAATTAGTTCATTATAACACAAACAGCCGTTTCTCTGTGGTTAACGTGCAGTAAAAAAAAAAGAAGATAAAATTGGATTTTTTTTTTTTGCCCGCTGCCTGTCATGCTCTCTGCTTTATCACCTTGCTGCTGTAATACCTACATATTTACCTGGCTCTGCGACACTGCTGTAATCTGTGTATAAATGGCAGCAGCAGCAGTAATCATGAAGAATGGCTGCGATCGAAGCATTTAAAAGCATCAGATTAATAACGAGACTGTGCAGAGAGCAGCTGTGGCTCCTCTTTGGGATCAATGAGCTTTCATCTCTGCTGCTGTTGTCTCTGCACACACACACACACACACACAGACACACACGCACACACACACGCACACACACACACACTGCTGCACATGGAAATGGCTTCATTAGCAGCCTGAATATGTATTTTTAACAACAGGACTAAAGTACCAGGAGAATCATGGTACATTCTAATGGTTAGTTTTTGATAAAGCTTCTCTAATTGAAAATAGCTTCATCTTGTTAAGTTATCTTACGCTTCATCCCGACCTCAAAGAGGATGACAGATTATGATAGCCTTTTTAAAAACATGTATTTAGACTCCCAGCTTTTAAAAGCTTCATTGTGCCGTGGTAATCACGAGCCTAATTACTATTTCCAGTTAAAACTTTCCTGCTGTTTAACAATCGCTATGTTGCCTGAGAGAGGAACTCCACTGATTATCTGAAATCTAACAGATGTTAAAGAAATCTGACAATGTGGACTTTGAAGGAAGTTAGCTTCCCAGACCTCTGTAGCTCCAGAATATCACAGCCATATATCTGACTGTGGGTAGAATACAGATGGCAGGTTTTGACAATTAAAGATGTGTGGAATTAAAAAGACACAGTCTCTGGTCCTACTGCGGTTTTGATGGATCGATAGACAGACAGATCAACTTTTATTGTCTGCCTCTGTAACCTGAAGGTGGACATTTGTCTTTGGCTCATAACATTACAGCAATACAGCAAGGAACACAAAAATAAGAAAATATAAAATGCCAGATACCAGATCATTTGTCTGAGCATTGCAACAGTGTTACAGGAGTTCAATGTTTAATTGTTAGAGTTCAGAATGAACGGTGAAGGTTGTCATTGGTCCACTCAGATCGAATGGTTCCTCAGATCAGAATGGTAAATATCCCTCAGCTGAATCAGGTTGGTAATTACTTCATCTGTTGTTCAGGTTTTCTTGGTGATATGTTCAATTCAATAAGTTTTGTTTCCAGGGATCTTCTGTATTTTTCAGTAGAAGCTGCTTGTTTAATGGTCAAGTTAAATGATTGCACATCATGCTGCTGCCAGTCGCTCTGACATGCATTTTAATCTCACATGCAGTGAAGATGAGTTTCCCAACACGACAAGAAGTCACGGGAAGACTGATGATGACTCACAGTAGTTCAGGAACGATATCAGGAGCACACATGTCCAATACTTCCATGAGGGATGGAAATTCTAGCTCACTGATTACTTTTCAATGCAGGTGCTCAATGAATACTGTTAAACCATCAGCTTTAATGAAGACAGGATCGTAATCTTTTCCTTGTATGCAATTTCTTAGAATGTGGCAGGAAAGTTGCGGCTGCGTACATTTTTTTGTATTCTGGTTGTCCTGGAAATGATTGTCCAGCTCTGTCTGCTGTCTGTCAAGGATATTGTTGGTCGTAGGTCATCGTTATTTCTCACACTGGTTGCTTTCCCCAAAATAGTGGAGACCACAGATCCCAAGTGTCCTGCAGGAAACCGTCTCTGTCAGGACCCAGATGTAATTCCATTTTTCTGCATCAGCTCTTCTGTTAGCCTCATAATCTGACTTTGAGTTGCCTCTATACTGTACAAAGCTCTCTTTTACTCGCTCAATAGGATCAGTCCACTCAGAGACGGACAGTGTTGGGCACTGCAAAGCCAGATCGGCAAAATCACTCATCTGAACTAATTTTCCAAATGTGACAGGCAGAAATAGGACTTTTTTGTTTCAGTTTATTGGAGCAGAGATTGTGCCTCAATCCTTGTTTGACCGCTGCTGTCAGTACACTCAGCAAGTACTTCTTATATTACATTGAGTAATGCAAGTATTTGGCTCACAGCTCCAACGAGAGTCTGTTGATTGCTCAAGTTCCAAGCATGGGCAACCAGGATGGAGCTCTTTTTTGCATTTCGATTAGCCTATCTGCTGCTACCTGCCATGAAACTGTGTATATTGTTCAGTGAGTCAAAGAATTTGCTGAATTCAGGCGATGAGAATTACAGTGGACATACACAACTTAAGGAAAGGTTTTGTATTAGAGTCCCATCTCTTTGTGCAGCTGCAAGGAGTCTTCTGACTCCAGCAGCTTGTTTTGTGCATCTAGGTCTACCAGGGTTCCATTTTTGGGCAACGGCTCTCGACAACTTTGGATCTGTGGATCCTATTTGCACAGGAACTTAAACAGTTCTATGAAATTTCCTTTTCTTGAAGAACTGTGTTTCCTTTGTGTCCACCAAGAGGGATATCATGCTTGTCACAAAACAGTACAAGATCCAAAACAGCTTTTAGATGGTCTCATGTCCTTTCAATGAATAAATAGTCCATGATGTTCAGGGGTTATTTGAACAATGAGAAATGACATTGTAGTTTCATGTGTAACTGGACTGTCTGAGAAAGCAGGATTTTCTTCAAATACAACGTACCAGTACTTTAGGCCCAGTAACACCATGACATAAAAACTGGTTCAACCTTAAAAGGAACAAACATCCACACAGAAGCACCATTGTATATGCAGTGAGGAGTGGACAGACTTGTAAATAGGGGAGATGAAACAACAGCAGCACAAGTGCATGGCTCAGTACAGGAGATCCAGCTCCTCGGGGGTCAAGACTAAGCAGTTCACCTGCATCTGAAGGACCAGGGACACTCCTCTGAGGACAGAAATGTACACTTTTTGGAAAGGGGAGGCAGACGGTTTTAGAGAGGAGTGATGCCAAACTGGAGCAAGCACCTATAATGCAGTGCTGAGATCTATCTCCACAAAGTTCCACCATCATTGACACCTTGAGTCACTCCTGACATGGTAGATTCATATCCTTTGTTGTGTAAACTGGCCAAATATTGCTGCTGTTGCTGTTGGACCAGCTGGTTTCACCAACGTTCACACCTCGAGACATGTGAGCTTGAGTGACTATATACATCTGAAACTTCCCATCAGTCAATTAGAATTGAAGAGCCCTCTTAGATGATCGGTGAAATGTCTTTTAGAACCTAAAAGAGAGGATCAGTTGCTTTTTAGTGAAGGTACTAAAGTTGCCATGAACTGGATGACTGAGAATCTATGCAGACGTACTGATTTTACACATCTGTCCGACCTGTCACCCATCACTCGCAAATAGGCTGTCACAAACTTTTGTTCTTTGTTCAACTGTTTTTCAAGACAACTGTACATACTACTTAGATGAGAAGCACCTTGATTCACCATTTTTTAGTAAGCAGGGAAATTACTTCAAATATTGATGTGAAGGGGGTTTGTCAATAGTGAATAAATCATGAAGGGAACCTGTGTCAGGGTGACCAGGAGAAAGCAACAATGGGTAGCGAGCAGCCAGGCCAACCACCTTATGTTCTAATATGTCTGAAATGCTGAACGCAGTGTTTTGTCTTCTTCCTCAACTCTTGCTTTTTTTTCTTCTTTTTTTTTAAGTAACGCAGAGCTTGTTTAGCCATTGTAGTCCCATAGATGCCCAGTTGGCTGAAAGCAGTTTGATGTTGGAATAGGAACCAATAAGACTACACACTACTGTTGAAACAGTTTTAATTGTAGGACAAATTTAACAAACAAAAGCCAACATGTATTTATTTTCTTGAATATTGTTTAATCTATGATTACAACATGTGCTTTCTTGGCTGTGCAGGCCAGTGAGTGAAGAGGGTGGGTCAGTGTCCACAGGCCCATTACTGGCTTTGCCTTTGGGCCTTTGGTGCCAGTGTTGGTACAGGGTTTCAGGGTTGACCACTTTTTGGATTGGCTGTATTATGCTTTGTATATCTGAGTTGTATCTGGCTGCACTTGGGTTCCCTTTGGCTCTGTCTTTCTTGAATTTGTGCTGGTTGGGGTTTTATCAGATTTTCCATTGGTTCAGTATTCCCATAAAGACCTCCACTGTACTGCTTCAGTGGGTTTAACACCGTAGTGTTTTCCAGAGCAGCAGCAGCAGCAGTAAAAGCCTCCACCTCTTTAGCTTCAAAGGATGTATTTAGGTAGACACAAGTGTAGGGAGCATTTGTTTTTTACATACAACATATGCAACATTTTATTGCCCAATATGCAATGACTGCGTTATTATTTATACAATGGAGGGATATAGACTCAAAGCCTAAAAACTGACTTGTATTTATGAGACGTTACCCATGTCGAGGTATAGCCTCACCCATACCCTACACTGTAGTCATAGAAAGGCTTCCATTTTCCAAGAAATCTACCAACATGTAAAGGCAACGCAGACTGCAACAACTGCGATTAGTCCACTGAGTAGTGATGTTACAAGTATAAATTAAGCTCAAGTATGTATAGCGCACATGACACACAAACTTTTACACCAATGGTGCAGAAAGCTGTTTTTACATAAAAGCCAGCTGTTCATTCTGAGCCTGTAAGAGAAACACTTTCTGTGTAGACAAAGTGTCTGAATATTGTGGACATGAGTGTAGACTTATTGGTTGTGTGTTAAAGGATAACAACATAGCTCCAGTGCCAACATGTGCATGTAACTACAGGACTTGACTACACATGCTTTTGTTAATATAGACTGCTGAGAGTGATGCTGTAAATTAAAAAAGAAAAAATTATCCCCTTTCACAACCATTCTGTTTAGAAAAATATTAACACTTGAAGTGTTTACCACTTATAGTGCGTGAATGAAAGAATGTGCACATTGTTGCTGTGGGGAATATAATTAAAGCACAATAAAGTGTAAGCTCATGTATAATACATAAATGCATCATCATAAATACTGAACTGTATATCAAAACCTGTATCTTATGTATTATTAACCGCTTTTACTAAGCATGATTCAGTGGGGAACGACATATCATCAACACATGAACATCACTGTTTTAGCTACACAAAAATGTTAAAGACAAAAAAAAAGGCAGATTAGGTGAGAGATGAATGCCCAAGAAGTAAAAGATCCCAGGACAAAATCAGGGATATGAGGATTGAATGAAAAGAAAATGATAAAGTAGAAGCTGGAGGAGGAAAAGAAAGAGGGAACAGAAGAAATGAGAAGGAAATGGATGAAGGTGAAGGAGAAGAATGAAGAAGTTGTTGAAGGAAAAGAAAGATGAAAGAGAAGAAACGATGGACAAAGTTTTAGAAAGGCAAAGAAGCAGATTTTGTGTCTTCTTGTGTGCTCTGATGATGTTGTCTCTGCCGTTTGATGATCCAGCTGCTGAGATGTTACCAGATGTTACTGATGTGTGTAACCTGAGGCCCACAGAGACCAGCGCTAATGGCTGCAACATAATACAGGATCACTGCTGCCACCGCCCTGTGAAGCCCGTCTCCATGACAACAGCTGCAGCTCTCCCTGCAGCGTGCTGAGCGACTCGGGGACAGATGGATAAAAACACTGTGATCTCCCCCCTGAGTCGAGCCCTTCAGCATGTACCGTGCGCAAGTTTCAGGTGCTAAAAGTAAAGTGAGGATACTTTCAGAAATAATGCCATGAATTGTTTTTACTACCTCTGCCAAGGAGGTTTATGTCTCTAACGCTGCTCGGAGCTGGATGACACAAAAACTACCCAGGTGATAACTTGTGGACAGGTGGGGTGGAAGGAGGAGCCCATTACATTTGTATGCGGATCGGGTTTTGTTTGATCATCTGCATATCATAGAGGGACTATTGGACCTGCCAGAAGTCTGCACTCTTCCATCTCAAACAAAGTCCAGAAAACAGAGAAAAAATGTTCTTTTGAGGATTTTGTCTGTGTCAGTGTCTCTTCATGTAATCCCAGACGACGCTACGATGTCAAGATCAGGACTCTGTTTGGGTCCGACCATCTGCTGCAGGGCTTCTTGTTCATGTTGTGACTGAACATAGTTCTACATGTTGGGGCTTGCTCTTGTGCAGCAGCATTAGATTTGGTTAAAAAGATGCCACTTTGATAATCCATCCATCCATTATCTATACACCGCTTAATCCTCATTAGGGTCGCGGGGGGGCTGGAGCCTATCCCAGCCGACTTAGGGCAAAGGCAGGGGACACCCTGGACAGGTCACCAGTCTATCACAGGGCTACACTTAGAGACAGACAACCAAGCACACTCACATTCACACCTACGGACAATTTAGAATCACCAATTAACCTCAACATGTTTTTGGACTGTGTGGGAGGAAGCCCACGGGGAGAACATGCAAACTCCACGCAGAAAGATTCCGGTGCCCCCACCGGGACGCGAACCGGCAACCTTCTTGCTGCGAAGCAACAGTGCTACCAACTGCACCGCCCTGCAGCCCTGGTTGAGAATCGAAACATCTAAATTCCCTAAATGCATAGCACAATACTATACACTTTCAGACAGAATACTGTCCACCAGCTCAGTATGACAGAACTTCATCAGGATCTTCCAAATGTTACAAGGTCTATAAAGAAATGTATTCTCATCATAGTGTTATCCTCTGGTTCTGTCTAGAAGTAAAGATCTTTTCAGGAGACAAACACATTGGCGCTATACGTTCAACAGAACTAGAGAGAGTGTTTGCTAAAGTCCCTTTTCTAGTTGATCATTTAACCTGTAAAATATGTGCATCAAAGTTACGTAGTTATAAGGAGATTTTGTTTGTTTCTTCCTCCATTCATACAAAACCTTAATGCATTATGTTTGCTTCCTTGAGAATGTTCAGATCTATGAAGTTCTGCCTCTCTCTCTCCACCAACCCTTCCCCACTTGCTGCAGCTCACCTGCTCACTGTTACAGCTTGGCTCAAAAACTGTAACAAAAACTGGGAGACAACGACTGTGTGGTGACTAAAAAGATTTAACAAAAAACAAACAGAAGATGCATAAAAAAAACCAACCAAGTATAACCCAACAACCATGCTGCTGGTGTTCCTGTAGACAGACAACTCCTGCCAGAAAGAGCTCCCGTCAGAGAACCTGTTTGAGAGCAAGCGAGAGACAAAATGAGGGAATGATGGAGGCCTTCTAAGGCTGAGCCACTGGGCCCGGGTGTGGCCCGATCAGCTGATGACCCTCTACTCAGCCTCCGCAAGAGGAAAAACACAGGGACCCCTAGTGGACCGGCGGAGGGTCGTCCCATCACTGAAGCTCTCAAACATTGTAAAATTACCCTTTAATCTTGCAATACTGGACACATTTGGTGATACATGTTAGAACTGGTGATGGATTCTGAAGAAGAATAATGATACAGAAAGCTCAGCCCTACAAGCTGACAGGGTGGGTTCCTTATTACTTTTATATATGATTAGTGGATGCTCAGGTGTGATGCTGACAGCTCATGTCACTCATAATGCATCTATTAACATATAAAAAAACACCATATAGACATGTTAACAAGGTAAAAAGTTATACAATTTCATCATACTGTTTCATAGAATGGGGTAAACAATTAAGCAAAATTGTACATAAATTGTATTTACATTTACATAAACAGTGTATGTACATTTTGGCAGGTACACTGTTTACTCGGTAAAAATGAGAACTTGCATTGAAAGCACACAAATATTCTGACTGATTACTTTAATCGAGTCCCTGTTTAAATTCAGAGAGAATATTTCTTTGCTACTGTATTCACTAAAGAGCAGCTCAGTAGATGAGAGATGTTTTTAAAATGTGGATTTTCTGTATTTTCTGACTCTTATTTTTATAATGTAAAATGATGCCCTCAACTTCCAGTTCAGTAGTATGCATATCTTTGATTAGTAAACTAATCGTCCAATTTTCTCGATGAAAACTACCAAATCAGTGTTTTATTGTGTCTTCCTCGTCATTCTAAAAGTCAGTGGGGCAGCTGACAGGTGGAGACAGTCTCTCCACCATCTGTAATGTGACCAGCTGCTCCTCTGGGCTGCTGGGAGGTGGTTCCACCTCAGTGGATGATTTTACTCCACTCTAAGAAGATGTGGCAGGAGTCTCACTGCAGGAGTGCATGTGTAGTGAAAGAGGGTTTACTTTAAAGGGACATGAATTTACAAGATCAGTTTACTGGTTATTGGTTTTCATTGTGTAAAAACAGCAGTATATCATCTTCTGCAGCTCTGGGTGAGATTTGTCAGAGCTTACAAAATAGCCCCCCAAAAAATAAAAGTTCTTTCAATTATATTTCAAGCACAGACTTCGCTGGCATCCAGGCGTCACACTTGAAAGGCAAACTGAGCAAAGAACAAGAGAGAAACACTAAAAAGATCGATTGAACGTATTTTGAATGTAACTGAATGAAAATTGAACGTACTTTGGGGTCTTGGTGATGTATGTAGATATACTGGCTGAGCCAATTATGATGTCATTTGGGTGTGGTGATTGATTGGAACCAATAGATGAAAGGATGTAGAGTATGATATACAGTATAATGATTTAAAATCTTCATTTCCAGTTGCTGGGCTGCAAGGTGGCTCAGTGGTTAGCACCGTTGCCTTGCAGCAAGTAGGTTGCTGGTTCGCATCCCGGTGCAGTCAACCAAGCACACTCACATTCACACCTACGGACAATTTAGAATCACCAATTAACCTCAACATGTTTTTGGACCTTGTGGGAGGAAGGCGGTGATCCCGGAGAGAACCCAAACTGCACAGGGAGAACATACAAACTCCACACAGAAAGATACCGATGTCCTCACCAGGACGCGAACCGGCAACCTTCTTGCTGCGAGGCAACAGTGCTAACCACTGAGCCACCTTGCAGCTTCTTGGCAGAACAGTCATTTTGAAATTAATAATTAAAGTATCTGATTTATCAAGAGAATCCATGAATCTCTGTCTGAAATCGAAACAAAACTACAACAAAACCAAGATAAATTAGGACTTTGTTAGATTTTTTTTCCTGATACACCCCAGCAGAGCAGCATTTATTCCCTACCCACCTCTTTTCACTCCCTTTAGATGAAAATCAGTTGCTCAGAGTGTCGATACTGAGCCGATCACTTATCTCATAATCAGTTAGCAACACTTGGACCAGAACTGCAGAGCGGCTCCGTTCCTCCTGAAAAAAAGTCTCACAGCTACACCAGGTCTCCTCTGGGGTTTGTCTCTGTGCTGGCAGGTTGACTTGAAGGTGGCTCTTTCTGCCAGACCAAGCTGTCCCATGCTGTTCTGTGCTGTTCTGTGCCAGGCCAGCTGGCAGATAACAGCAGAGTTTCCCTGATAGCAAAGCCACTGACCTCATTGGCAGGGAGAAGCTGTCACAGATTAAAGCACCATTTATATAATATTACCGGAACTGAAACTGTTTTTTTTTTTTTTTTTTGGAACTTCCCCCTGTGAACTGCACCCTTCACACTTTACGCAGGAAATATTGAAATGTCTGTATATAATCTCTTCCTCAATTTGGTAATCCTATTAACTATAGATAGAATATCTTTTCTTGTCCATTTGCCTTTGAAGTCTTTGAACCCTCTCTGCGATCAGCTGGAGGGGTTTTCTTCTGAGGCCTGAACTCCAGAGAGCCTCAACCTCCTGCATGCTGAACTGAGTCACCGTCGCTACCTCATGACCCATGCTGATACTGTTAACTGGTTTTAAGGTTTTTTTGTTTTGGTTTTATTGCAGTCTTTGCAGACATTAAGCAGAGGATGGTGACATTACACAGCTCTTGATAGTGACCCATTATCTAGTCCCATATGAAGTCGTGTTGGGATTGAATTTGTGCTCATGTGGCTCAGCAGGGCCAAAACTCTGACCCTCATAAATGAAACAAGAAGAAACCCATTTTCTTACTGGCTGTGGACAGAAAACTACTTTTTCTTTGACTCACTCTGCTATTCATTGCTCCTTATTGTAAATATGAGGCAAAGTGTAGGACTGTAGTGTCCAGGTTGACTGGTCAATGGGATGGTTAACATGCTCTCATCCAACCAAACTGTCGTTGGTCAGATAATCGAAAAAGTGGAGAAGCAGACCATCTGTCACAACTTTCACACTGCTAGTTTAAACAAAAGTCAAAGAAGTTATTGGTGTCGCTGCGTTTTGTTCAAACAGTAGGCAAAAAATAATTGAGTTTCAACTTTGCAAACAGCAGTTTGCATGTAACCAACCAGCATGGCATATCATCTAGAACAGTTTGCTAACTTGTCTGTATTATACAGTATTCCTCAGTAGTTCTTGTGCTGGATCGTTGGTTGATTTAGTTCTAATTTCAGAAATCATTTGAACATGGGTGGGTGCCTGCTGGCCTGCTCTGGCTCTCTTCTTGTTATTCTGTATAAAACGACCACCTGAAATGATTTAATTTGCTGCAACTTCTAGCTTTTTATGATGATCTAGAAATCATTGAGGCCAGTGAGGCACTCAGTGAACTGTGACTTATCTAGTTCATATAGAGATAATGTGCAGGTTTTTCCCTCTCGCTGCCAATCAATTAGTTAAAGAGTAGGTACGGTTTCAGTCGACCAAGTTTTTCTTTGATTGAATACAGCCCTACCAAAGTGATGGATCATTGCTGTCTCTAACTTGCATGTGCTGCCCTAAGCTCTGTGAATGTGAGTATAGCTGTGGCTAATGGGATAATCATTAGCTTTGCTGATATTTGGTGGTAAATCTAATGTTTGTTATCTGAGGGTGCTAGATGAAAACTTAGTCAGTTAGACTTAAGGGGAGCTTGAATATCTGAACCAGTTTTTGTGGCAACTGACAGTGTTTGGGACATGTCACTCAAACGATAAACGTAAACCATATGCTTAGTCTGGAGGAAGAGTTAAGGGATCACAGAGACTTCCTCTGGGGAAGGTGAATATCTGTCATAATTACATTGCAATCCATCCAGCAAGCGTAGATATATTTAATCTGTAGCCACATTGAAGGATGGACCATAGCGCTATGCAGCTATCATTGCTAAAAACAACAACAAGAAAAACATATCCTTCCTTGATCCAGATACGAGCATTTTATTGTATAAGGCCCACACATGTGCTGAAGATTGGAAATGACAAATCATTTATTAACCAAAACTTGTATCTCTTTCTAATCTGTGTTTCAGCAGATCCTACAAAGCATCAAGCCAGTTAGTGGGTTGATCTGAATTCTTGTTGAGAGGCTAGGTAAAAATGAAAAGAACAAAACAGGTTATATTTATACTCAAAAGCTAGACAAGTCCAAAATTCTCCAAAACAAGGACTTTGCAAATGTGCTTGTGTAGAGCCTGGAAAAGTCCACAGATGAGGAGAATCATCTTCATTGTCTTGTAACTATGGCACAGCTCAGGTCTGATATGTACTAGATGGTAAGTGAACAGTTCCCATGGTTGTGTTGAATTCAAAAGAAATGGATAAATATTGGCTGGTCACAGCATCTCTAAAAGCCATGTGCTCCCAGTCAGCACTGCTGAGTACCTACTGAGAGTGATCCAAGAATGGACAAACCTTGAGCTGGTCACTGGAATGTCAGCTGGAACAAGTCTGATTTACAACTTCCATGAGATTCTGCACATCCTGATGCCCTGTACCACGGGACACCGGCAGAGGTCTTGTTGACAGTTGATGGAAGAAACAACAGTTTCAAGGATGGTACTAATGTTTTAGGTAATGTTTTAAGTGGGATGTGAGGAAATGCAGCTTTCTAAATATCCATGTAAAGTCAAAATACACCATCTAAACTCCAGTGACTTTAGCTCTCTCTAACTCAGTTTATAACTTCAGAATCATCTGAGTGATTATTATTATATGGAAGGAAATCTAAACTGGCCATATAGAGTAGGTGTGCAACACACAAGGCCACGGACAGATGAACAAGTTCACTGTAAATATTACACTCCAATGTTGACAGAATCAGAATTCGATTCCAAAAGTTAATTCTCTGCTTTCATCTCAGGAAGTTTTTGTTTTTATCTTCCCACTTTGTAAAGTCAGGGATCATTGTTAGGAGAACAGCAGGAACCATATCGAGGGGAAAATGGCTTTAGGATATGTTCAGGGATCTGCTGTCAGCTGAGAACACTTTCACTGATGTCTTTTTCTGTCTGTGGCTGATTCACGCTGTGCAGACCCAACACACAGGTTTCTGCTCTCAATCAGGCAGCAAGAAAGTTGGTGAAGTGAACAAACTGCTGGAAAGAAAAAGAGGTTAACAGAGAGAGAGAGAGAGAGAGAGAGAGAGAGAGAGAGAGAGAGAGAGAGATGGATGGGCTTTATAAATTTATAAACTTTCCACTCTGGACTGATTATACCAGTCTGGGCACTGAGAATTACAGCCTGTTGCGACACTGTTATTATTATTAATTACCATCATCATTATTTGGGTTATTATTCCTGCAAAGCTGACAGCTCCCCAGTCGCTCTGCTGGACCAGAATTCATTGTGAGGTGTTTGTGGCCATGACCTTTGCTCTCCATCAATTTGCATGGTATTGAGGCAATTATTTAAATATCAGATTTAACTTACACAAATATATGTTGTGCATAATTAAGTTCCTTTTTTTCTTTATTTCATTGCTCCAGAATAGGCAGACACCTTGGATGGGAAGACGACAGTGTGGCTGGGATATTTTGGACAAATTTCTGTCAATCATTTTTATATCGACCTCCAACAATATATATATAAAACAACCACAGTTTAAGACTAAGCACAGCCATTTAGCCTGACAAAGTAGATCGACAGAAACCAAGATCCACCTGCTTGCTTTTTAACAACAATTTGCGTCAGAGTTTTCAGTTGGTAAAGCTTAGGCATTTTTTTTGATTGATTTTGAATTGATTTGGCACATAATTCATTAAAACATATCAGTCAGTCACAGTTTATAAAGTCAGTCACTGAAAACTGCAAAAATCATTGAAAGCTGAACATCAGGGATTGTCCTTCCATTAAATGCAAGCAGCCTTTTGTGACTCAACGTTACAGTTTGTTGTTAAGTAGGGACTTTTAAGAAATGTCTATATCTGACAGTCGGTCACATTAACAACAAACAATCGATGAATCTCTAACATGTGTCAAGTACAGGGTACGTAGTTTTCATCCCAAATTCTACTTTTTGAAGAACACAAAGTAAATACCAGGTTACTTAAAGGACAAATTAAATTGTGAAGCATAATCACTTCATTTAAAATTGCTATTTAACGACTGGCCCGACAAAATTAAAAGCATTAAACACAGCAAATGAGCTGCAGTCTTTCACAGTAAGCAACCTGTAACAATATTAATCTCAGCAGTTTGATTTTACAGTCCCTGATCTACATAATGGAGTGACTTGTTTACTGTAAGTATAGCTGCTGGAAACAGCTGCTCACCTGGAAACACTGTCACAGCAACTTTGTCAGTCCAGGAAATCTGTCAGTACTCACTTTAAAATGTATTTATACTCAGAGCAGGTTTAGGTTGAATGTTGTTGGAAGCTCACTGCTAACTCCATGTCATACAGTAAGTGGCTCTACCTAGTGGTGCATTCAGGTACTACAGTAAATCAGCGGTACATTTTCTGACATGCATGTCCTTATCAACAGCAACTAGTCCACTGACAATAAACCATTAATAATACTATTGTTAAGTCCCCTCTAATGGTCATGTGCGACAATATTAGTTGTTACAGCAAATCTTCTAAAAGGCATTTGTTTGTATTCAAGTGCCGATGCCCCCTTGTGGCCAGAGTTGTTATGAAGGACACAGGTGATGTTGTTATAGAAAAATGTGTCCCAGACACGAAAGATAATTCCAGTTGAAATGTATTGGTTTGAAATTCGTGCTGGGGAACATGAAAAAGTTGAGCAAATAATGTCCCAGGACATAAAACAATACATTACATTCCGTGACTTCTTTTACGAATTGCCGTGAGACTGGGTTGTGTGTTGACAATATTGTTTCACCACAATTTAATTTCTGTGTAATGTTTAAAAGCTTTATTTAAAAAATAAATAAATAAATCACTGAAATTCTTGTAATTTTCTCTTTCATTTTTAAGACATTTTCAATGAGACAAATAATGAAAACACACATCCAGCATAATACTGATAATACCTGTAATAATTATTCAACAAGGTCACATTTAAGCACAAGAAAAGTTTGAACAAGTAAAAGGAAAGAGGTTTTTGGCTTAAGTTTTGCTACATATGCCACCACAGTGATAAGTGAAGGAAAGAGGAGAACAGCAGGACTGACTGATCAGAACTGATCACTGACAGTAAAAGAAGGAAACTCATTGTTCTGCTTTCTGCAGATTGTCGCTGTCTTATTACTACTTAGTTAAACCAAGAGCCTACCTGAACTGGGGAACCCGGATCTTCCTGGTTTCTCAGGGGGAAACCACAGAAGTCAGCAGACGGACCCCTGTTTGAACTCCTATCTGACTGAGACTTCACCTTCCTCCAAAGCTAAATTCAGCTCAGGAGAAGTTAATTATACTTTCATCTTTAAAACCCTCTAAAGCTGTGACTGTGCGTGTTGGCTGATAGCACGTCTCGTCTCGGGTGTTCAGAGAGCCGCCTTTTGTTTGTTTGTCTTTTGTGTTTCGTTTATTGTCATCTTGAGGCTGAACGGTTCATGATAAATGAGTTGCTTTGCAGAAGCCCCCTGACTGGATCGAGGGTTTAGTACCGGAAACACAAAAACCACTGAACGAGGTAAAAAAAACATGTTAGATATCCAATGGTCAATAAGGAGAAACACAATGTATTCCCTTCACAAACTGATCAGCCTGCAAAACATTTGCTTCTGCCTTCATTCTGGTGACAGTTGGTTTTCAGCTTGCCCGCCTTTCCGTCTGCCTGTTTGTGTCCTATTCTTGTGAACACGGTATCTCTCAAACACCTTCAGGGAATTTCTTGAAGTTTGGCACAAACGTTCACTGGAATGGAAGAATGAACTGATTAGATTTTGGTGATCAAAGCCCGAAACTGTTTTGATTGTATAAGTCTTCTGTCCCCAGTAAGCTTTTTTGTCTGGTTTAAGCCAGGACTTGCAACTGATAAGTATCTGACCAGGGAACTACTACACCATTTGTTCCCATTTTAGAGTGCATTAAAATGCCAAAAGACATGGATGAGTTTGTCAGCAATGTTTGGAACAGTACAGTGGCTGCATTTTCTCAAAATTTGCAACATTTTTAAGGTTTATGAACAGTTTTGCATCACTGTTGTAATTAATTTAGAATGCATATAATTTTGGAACCACTGACGGATACGTCTTTCTTGGAATAACCTAGTAATAGTAGTTACCCGTGAAACGACTAGCAGTGTTGGAGTTTGATAAATGACGACCACACAGGCTGCCACTCTTATGTTATCCCATGATATAGCCTCATTTTTACTATTTTGTAATATTGTTTGGTGTCAGATACACACTGTAAAGTATTTACTGCTGTGTACATGAATGTTTTTTTAATCCCAGACTAGATATTCCAACTCTGGTATCTCTTTGTTCCACTAAGTCGGTCACATAGAGCAGACCCGATTTCTGTACGAGCCCCTAAATGAAAATCTTTGTCATCCTTTGGGGTGAAATATACAATTTCCATTATGAAATTCGCTGACTTGTTTCATTTATACATACATTCTTAATGTCAAACCTTTCTGTTATTGTTTAGTTTCACTTTCAGTTCTATGGGACCTGTATACTGTCTTGTGTTATAAATCTACCACCCACTCAGTTTTAGAAATGACTTAAGGGTTTACTTGGTTTGCAACGAGTGTATGGATTTACAGTCAATATTAACTTGACAGCATTCTGCCAATTAAAACAATATTGGTTGATGTTCTCATCTTCTAGACTGATACGTAATCTCTATGTATTTTTCCTGATGGTAGCCCCATGGGGCTTTTTCCACCAACGTCAATGCTTTTTCTGCTGTATTTTATGTGTTAAAGTTTTTTTCTTTATCTGGGATATGTGAGAACTAAGAAACAAACACACAACTCTGATGTGGAATTCCGTAGAGGTTTACCAACAAATTCTTCCCCAAAGGTTTCATAAGACATTTACCATGGCCACTAACTGTCATTGGACAATTGACAAAGACTTTAAAGAGAGCAGAGCCCAAGCCATATAGATACCCTGTCACAAACTGTAGCTGTGCATTTGTTACCATGGATACTTAGCTGCAATCAAAACCGAGAGCTTCAGTCACCTGTCAAGAAAACAAAGACAGATTTACCTGTCGTGTTTTCCTCCTCGACTCAGACAGAATGTTCAGCTTTCTAATGACGAAAAGCGTCACAGGGAACATTTCTTCTTTTCTTCCTCCTAACTCAGCAGCAGATATAACCCCCTCATTCAAAGTTTTCACTCAAATACAGAGTTTGTGTGTGTACGTATAGGTGTTTGCGCGGCAGATTAAATAGAAGAAGTGACGGTTTTGTATTTTCGCTGACGTTCTGACGGATAATTCGCTGTGGAAAAAAAAACAAAACTCTCCCGTTCTTTTTTCTTCTTCAGAAGTGTGAAATCCTGCAGGAGATAATCTGCTTTTCTTTCACTACTTTCCCTCAGTTCCTCAGCCTCTGCCATCTTTCTCTCTGTACTTCTTTATCCCTTAAACTCTTTTTCTCTTTCTCGCTCTTGTATAACACATAAGTACTTTCTGTTTACCTTCACCTGTCTGGTAAATATTTGGTTTTTAGTTTTGCCTTTACTTCTGCCAATCAAAGAGAAAAGTTGTGTTTTTTTCTTCATAGTCATGGTCATTCATTGATGCTGATTTTATCCATATTTTCTTGTCATTTATTTCTTTTTATTTTTTCCTGAAGAGCTGGATTTATTTTTCTGTCCTTCTGCTGTGCATGCAGTCAGCGGAGTGGATGAATATTTCATGGTGAGAGATTCCGCCACCTTTCCTCCCTCGAGAACAAGTGAGCAGAGCAAAATGACTCATCTGCAGTCAGGAGCTCACCTTTCCTCAAACACATAAAACACTCCATTAGTGGCAACCAGTCGAACACGTTGAGGTGAGCACCAGGTGAAAGACGGCCGCACTCAGAAGTAAAGGTGTGTCATTTGGGAGGTTTGTCTCAGGGGTTCAACAAGAGGTTCCTGCCAGAACAGAATTGACCTTTATTTTCATGAAGGCAAAAGAAAGGGAACAATTAACAAAGACGGAAAGCAAACAAACAAAAAAGAAACCGAAGAAAAACAAAATTATCAGCACAGGTTGGTCATAATAACAACACAACCATCAAACAAAGGGGAATAACCGGAAGAGAAAGCAGTCGACATCACCCTTACTATAAAATGTACACTGTACAACAAACAGTAAATTAAGAAGTTAGTGGTTGTAATGCCACGCTCATTTCAGCGTTAGATTATGAGATTGTTCACGGAAAGAACTGAACATGCCGCATACGTGTTTTTGTTGCATTGTAAAATTTGCACAATACATTTAAATTTTGGTAAATACATTTAAACACTCGGGCTGCAGGGTAGCACTGTTGCCTCGCAGCAAGAAGGTTGCCGGTTCACGTCCCGGTGGGGGCACCGGAATCTTTCTGCGTGGAGTTTGCATGTTCTCCCCGTGCAGCGTGGGTTCTCTCCGGGTTCTCCGGCTTCCTCCCACACAGTCCAAAAACATCTTGAGGTTAATTGGTGATTCTAAATTGTCCGTAGGTGTGAATGTGAGTGTGCTTGGTTGTCTGTCTCTAAGTGTAGCCCTGTGATAGACTGGTGACCTGTCCAGGGTGTCCCCTGCCTTCACCCTGAGTCAGCTGGGATAGGCTCCAGCCCCCCGTGACCCTAGTGAGGATTAAGCAATGTGTAGATAATGGATGGATTTAAACACTCAGAACTGGAATCCATTGGGTTCTCAAACAGTCTCAGTTGTAGAATCATGGCTTCCACAAGATAGGCTGTTCTCTGCTGTAGTATCTCCATTTTAGAATGGCTTGCACCTTGGGAGGCACTTCAGCGTGGCCTTGACAAACTCCTGGGTGGGCTCGACCCTGACTGGTTCAACTTGGCAGACAATAACAAGCATTTTTTTAATTTTTAATTTTTTTCCAAACCCCCCAAGTAGCACTCTACTTCTGTCAAACATTACCATCACCAACAAAAAAAATTCAATAAGGAGAGATTATGAAACTTGAGCATGGTAAATTATTTTGGATTGGTGAGCAGCGACAGCATGGAGTGGAGTCCCAGATGAAGGCAGGAGATGAGGACGGGACCCCCTGGAGTCTGAAAGCAGGTGGTGGGGGAGCAAAGATAGCAGAAGGCAGATGAAGACTCTCTGAGATCACAAGCAGATAGTTTATTGGATAAAATTAGTGATGTTAAAATTGAGTGCAAAGGGGCGCCCAGGTAGCTCAACCGTATAAGATGGCAACCCACGAACAGGGATCTAGTCCCAGATGCAGCAGTCATCAGTGATCAACCGTGACCGTGGCCTTTTGCTGCAGATCTCTCTCCCAAAGCGTTTTTGACAGTGTGGAAAAATGTAATGACGACATTAGACGGCAGCAGGAATTACCCATATTCACAGAGAGAAATGGGAGTGAACAGATCTTCCTTATTAAACTTATGCGGGGGTTCGTACCAAAGTGGGCCAAACCACAGTTACGAGAGTTCAAGGGAAATGGGGTCAAAATTTTGTGTTGGTAAAAGAAAATCCTGGTTGTTGGAGGAGTCATTATATGCATCCAAAGATGTTTCAGCAATGTCCAGAGATAGAAACAGCTACTTTGTGATGACTTATTTAAGTTTTAATGTTGCCTTTCCTTTTGCTGAGTGCCAAAGCGGGCCGTACCACATTTTCTACTTTTTGATTAAAAAAACTGATCCAAGACTTTTCTTGCTGAACAGCATTGAAGAGGTTCCATGGGTCATCATAAGGAACT